>NC_057798.1:259074718-259086350 GCF_018294505.1 Triticum aestivum | reverse complement strand
GGAGCCTCCCCGCGCGCCTCCCCGCCGCCGGGCGCCGGAGCCTCCCCGCGCGCCTCCCTCCGTCTGGTGCAGGAGCCTCCCCGCGCGCCTCCCCGCCGCCTGGTGCAGGAGCCTCCCTGCGCGCCTCCCCGTCGCCTGGTGCAGGAGCTTCCCCGCGCGCCTCCCCGCCGTCGGGCGCCGAAGATTCGCCTGGGCCATGATCCACGCCTCTTGCGTCCACCCCTCGACGAACCTCGTCGACAGAGCTCCACCATAAGCACGGTCATCTCCCCAGCAACAATGGCTCCGCCTTCCAAGTTCTTGCCAATACACCGCCAATGAGACGAAGAAGAAGTCAGATGCAACAAGATGCAGGTGATGTCTCCTTCCCACACAAATTACTGGCAACACCAAGTTTTTGAGATCTGGGTTTGAATGAAGATAGTTACCATGTTTGTATCATTCATCAGTTCATCAGTTCATCTGTGCTGCTATGCTTTGCCTACATGTTACACTATTAGGTTCATGAGTACAAAATTGTGTGTTGTATCTGTGCTGCATCAGTTCATTTACACCCCTGCCACTTGATGCACAATTAGGATGTCGAGATTAATGTCAGTACCTCTAATATGGTAGCTTCAGTTCAAGTAAAAAAACTTAAACTTATGCATCAGTCCAAGTAGATAGTACTAAGTTTCATCTACCACTGAAAGTTGTATGTTGTTATTTCTAAGAGTACAAGTCATGTAGTTGCGTCAGTTAGAATGAGTAAAAAAATTTTACTGAAAAAAAAATAATTGTTACACAGTAAGTTCAATGATACATAAACTAGCAATACTTGTAATGTAGATGCATAAGTTCAAGATGAAAAAAATAAGAGAAGACATCCATTCATGTTTATACAAATCCACGTTGTTTGAAAGTCAATGTTCAGTTTCCAAGCAGTGCACCATATGTTCATGCATCAGTTAGAGAGGAAAAAAACAAAAAAACTTTACATCAGTACATCAGTTCTTAACATATCCATACATCAGTTCGACTGCAGAAAAGATTAATCCCAAAACTGTTGAATGTCATTGTAGAAACAAGCAATGCGGCATACGCAGGGAGGGTTTGATGAGCCAGGCAGATACAAGGCACCGCCTAGTTGGGTAACACCAGAAATACCAACTGGATACTTTAACAATACAAGCAGATTTCTAGCTACACCAGAATCATCAAAAGCGCAATCTAGTTCTTCTCTGCAGCAAACATCGATTGCTGGGTATTCAAGCTTTGCCAGTGCTGAAGTGCAACAACGTCTGCAATGTCCCCAGAAACAAATATTTTCCTTCCCTAGCACATGCACAAAGGCAAGGACACCCAGGCTTCCACCAGTTGCTCCATCAACAACAATCATTCGTACTGCAAAAGCGGTTGTGACGGGAAGACCAGGCGAAAGATACAAGAATGTTCACCACTCTAGCAGGGTGCAGAGTACAAGATATGAGTCATATAGAGAGGAGCAACTTCACAACAAATCTGAGGCAAGACAGTCGTACAATGAGAGACGGAGAGCTTCATCAACATTGCTCCGTCCAAGAGATGCATTGTTGCTTGTGCCTAGGGTGACACCTCCCGCGCCCATACACGAGGGTGAACAGCAAACACCGGCTGCAATACATAGCTATACACATGTAAGTATGCACTAAAAAAACATACAAGCATAGTCCACCCCCTAGTACTGTGATAACACCATCTAACATTTTCATCACTGTGTTTCTGTTTGCTCACTGTTGTGTGCAGCCACCTAACATCGAAGCTTACGTTCTGCCAAGGCTAGAAATGCGCTTTGAAACTTTCGAAGAAGCAAAGAACTTCTACAACGTCTATTCAAAGCATGCAGGTTTTGCTATCAGGGAAGGCCCCAAGGTTGAGAATAGAGTCTACCTTCATTGCACGTGCTATGGAGTCTATGAATCAAAGGTTTCAGAAGCAAATAGACAGCGGAACAAGACCACAAACAGGACTAACTGCGTGGCTAAAATTAGGATGAAGAAGGAAAAGGATGGAACACTAGTCGTAAAAGAGATAATCTGGGAACACAACCACAGGCTGCAGCTCACCACAGAAATGCTTGTCTTTTTGCACTCCCACAAAAACTTTGACAAGACAATATTGGAGTACGTCAAGTACCCGCAATTCAAAGGCATTGAACACGCGCAAATCATGAGCATGCTGGGCGGCGATGACCCAGGTAGCTACTTCCTCGAAATGAATGCCAAATACCTAATTAACATGTAAGTACAAAATTGTTCTCCTCCCAAAAACCCCCTCTGTCCTTTTTCAATTGTCAGTACAAATATATTACGCAACACATTACCTGATGCCAGTTCAACATGCATTTTTGCAAATGACTATTCACTTTTAATATGCAGCAAAGCAAAGAATTCATGGATGGATGATGTGGGCGATGTCCTGAAGACTGTCAACTTCTTCACGGAGATGAAAGCAATAAACAGGGAATTCTTCTGCGACATACAACTTGATGAGTCCGACAGAGTGAAGAGCATATTTTAGGCGAACACGAGCTGCCGAGGGGCATACCAAGACTTTGGCGACTGCGTGACGTTTGACACCACGTATAAGACCAACAAATACCATATGCCACTTGGAGTGTTTGTGGGTACTAACAACCACTTTCAGACTACAATCTTTGCTTTCGCCCTGATAAGAGATGAGGATGTAGATTCCTTCAAATGGCTTTTCAAAACATTTTTAAAATGCATGAGAGGGAAGGCTCCTACATGCATCCTCACAGGGACAACCGCAAAAAAAACCTAACCCTAAACCACACCTAAAAAAGGAAAATAACACAGTAAAAATGTTGTGTCAGTTCTGTTTGTATATATGCACAACCATCAACTGACCACTCTGAGTCTATTTTCTCCTTACCAGACCAGTGCCCGGCAATGGCTTTGGCGATCCCAGATGTTTTCAAGAACACAGTACATAAGCTATGCTGCCGGCACATTATGAAGAAGTACAGGGAACACCTCGTGTACCTGTACGACCTCCACACAACCTTTAAGGATGAATTCACAGCAATCCTCAACTGGCCCCTCATGCCAACTGAGTTTGAGACTGTCTGGAAAGATCTCATGGATAGGTACAACCTCCATGATGATGCCACGATGGTGGCAATGTGGAACGAGCGCGATAAATGGATATAAGATTACTTCAAAGAAATTTTCTATGCCAGAATGACATCAACACAACGGAGTGAGAGCATGAACTATGTGCTGAAGAAGAACTATGTATGTGACGGACAAAACCTTCACTAGTTTGTCAGCCAGGTAAACACCTGCGTCAAAAACAGGAGGCAGGCAGAAAACAAGGAGACAATGGGTAACTGGGTATAGCTCTATCACCTGTCATAAGACAAAAATAATGTGCTTACTAAAGTTATTCTTTCTTAGTTAGTCAAGTTTTTGCTGCAAGAAAACTAATAATTTGTTCAACACTCTTGCTTGCGCAGAATAAAATAAACACGCTGACCCTCTATGGGTTCGACACTCAGATGGCAAAATTTTACTCACGAGCTGTGTACAGCAAGATCAGAAAAAGGCTAAAGCTGAGCACCCTCTTAACGGTGACGGACACGGAAGAGCCCACAAAGTACCTTGTACGCTACAACAAACCGCAAACATCGTCTGCGTGGTCTCAGCACGCGTTCCAGGTGGTTGCAGACCCCGTAGGAGAAATATACGACTGCAAGTGCAAGCTCTGGGACCACACCGGTGAGTACTAAAAAATGTTACACACTGTACTACTTACTTTTGCAAAAGTTTTTGTTCGAATGAAATGACAGAAAACATGCACCTCTTCCAAAAAATAGGTATTTTCTGCGTGCATGTCCTGTGCATGATGCAAACAATTAAGGCTAAGACTGTTCCAGAGAAATACATCCTCAGGAGATACACTAAACGCCCAAACATCCAGCCAACCTTCAACAGAAATGACCTGAGGGCAGCAGCGTCAAACAAGGCCTCCCAATACTGCATTGAAAGCGCTCTGCAGCAGCAGGTTTTGAGAGTGCACAGGAAAAGCTTGAGAAGCCAAGACCAAATGGCGAGGTCACGGGTAGTCATGGAAGGACTTGAAGAAGAACTCGACGCCATGCATTCTTCTGAAAACGGAGGTGTCGTGGACAACGAAGCAGAAAAACTTGAGCAGGATATTGCTACAATCTTATCAGAGATGAACCATATGGGAGATGTTAACCCATACGACAACGAGGAGGAGGAGCAATAGCAATCAGAGCTTCCCCATGAGCACACTCAAGAGCAGCAACATGCTCATGTGCAAGATCATGAACTTGACGGTGCTCTAGGCGAACGGCATGACAACGGGAGATCCTACCACCACCAGCAGCAACAAAGGGTAATTAAACCACCCATATACTCATGCACAAAGGGGAGGAAGAGGAAGACACAGGCAGCGAAAGCAGCAAAAGCAGCATCCAAAAAGCCACCACGCCCCATCAAACACGTGGAATACGGCCCGGACGGGAAACCTCTCGGGGTAAGGGCATGCGGATTCTGCAACTGGGTGACCAATCATAATTACCGCACATGCCCACACCGCACAGGTGCCATTGCCAACAAGCAAAAGCTGCAGAAGCAGATTGGAGCTGCCCAAGTCTCTACCAATGGAGACGACACACGTAGCAGCTACACTTGCAGAAAGTGTGAGGGTCTGATGGACATAATGCGCGCACATGCAAAGTGGGCAAGGAGGCTGATGGCGCTAAACAGAAACAGGGCAAGCTCCAGAGTTCAAAAAAATCAAATGAAGAGGATGAAGAAGAAGAGTTTGATGATAATGATGACCAATCAGATGAAGACAACGAAGATGATAGTATTGGGGGCGAGGAAACTGAAACTGACAATGAAGCTGCCAAGGCTCAATCAGGAAAGGGTGCCGGCAAGGTACAACATTCTGGGCCATTTAGGAGGAGCTCAAGACTGAAGAATCCATAGAGGTTATGCTGCTGCAGTACAGAATGAGGAAACATTTCAGAAACACTGTCGTTACCAAAACTTATTTAGCTTTGTCGTCGATTTCTCAATCAGTACTATAGTTATGTAAATGATTTGATAATCCTTTTGAATGCAGTCACAAATATATTTGAAAAAACTTATCTGGGATTTATGTAACGCCAACATTACTATCAACCAGTAACTCCCCAAAACTATCCTCAGAAAACATGGTTTCAAAAAACAAGCAAATGTCTGGTTCTGCCAGTCCTAGTTCAGAAAGTCCATCAGTACAGAATAATATTTGCCTCAAGCAAACGCAAATATAATACACCTGCACTGATGAAAAACTAATTTATCTATAAAAATACTTTCAAAGATTATGTTCATGTAAAGAATCCTTTCAAAAAAACAAAAAATGTTTTAAAAAAGATTAACATGACACACACAGTCCGACTGGTATTTGGTAAGTTCAACTACACTTCAATCAGCAGTCCAAGTAACGCAGTAGAGAAGTACAGAACTCCATCATCACCAACCCTGACACGTGCAAGTGGGATAAACAGCTGATAAGTACAGCTTGACAAGATGGAATAGTGCGACAGTAAAATGCCATCGTCACCGAACCTGAGACGAGCGCAGTGGGATAAAGGAACTGATAAGTACAGATTGACAAGAATACTCAGTGCGATTAGATTAATACCCTGGCAGAGAAATTGGCTTGGACGGTTGGTTCTTCTAGGCCACCACCCGTGCCACACACTAGGCGGTTCCCACAAGGGACTGCAAACGGCGACACCGACGACCACTACACCCACGTCCCCAATGAACCGCCTCCCACACATCCCCGTCCATGCACTGTAAATAAACCATTGTCTTCCATCTCTGCCTCATTCCACCACCATCGCCGCTTCCGTCTCCACCACAGACAACACAGAAACTTCTCTCTTCCAAGCCCATAGTCGCCAGAAGAGGGAAATGGCGGAGGTACCGACCACCAAGCATCATCATGGCGAGACGTCCGACAAGAGCTGCAACCTCGACGATGTTCACGTCCCCGGCGAGAAGCGCGCGTACACCAAAACGCTCAAAGGGGTTGAGCTCCATGGCAAGGAAACATTGGAGATCGTCTGCACCAGCGAACCAGACAAGGCCGACGAGATGATCTCCATGCTCTAGAGGAAAGCTGGCGGCTGTATTCGTAAGATCGTCGGTCTTGGTGTGCACTACACCAGGGAAGACGAACCTCTCTAGATGGCAGCAGTCCTGCAGTTGTGCGTGGATGAACTCTGCCTGGTGTACCACATCGCAGCGGCCACGAAATGGTGACCCATCCTACTCATTTGCCCCTGTTTGGTTCATCTGTTTAATTAGTACTCATTTAAATTCAAGCTTGTTTCCCAACTAGATGAACTAGTGTGGTTTGTGAAAGTGGATGCACTACTGCATTTTCTCAAGTAGATACACCATAAATGTATTTTTGAACTAGTGCAGTATCTGATCTTGATCCGATAGTGTAGTTTCTGTACTCAATGTATTAAAAAGATGTTTCTGAACTTGATGTAGTGAAGTAGTATCTGAATTTGGTCTAATGCTATTTTCATAGGCAAAAAAACTAAGAACTTGCTGAAGCAATGGTATGTGTTGTCCTATTCAACAAAAGTAAATAAACTAGAACTAAAGCAGCACATACAACATTGGCTCAAACTATGTATAATCCAAAAAGAAAAACAACATGACGTACTTGAATTAAATTTCAGAACTTTGTTTACTAATTTCTGAAGTACATTCATCCATTAATTATGCTATATAAGCATCCACTTCACGGATTCATTGCTTGTAGAATATGAACAAAAATGAAGAATTCAAACATCAAAGTAATGCTAATCTTTAAAATATCTCTCCCCTTGCAGGCCCAAGCGCCTCAACGAGATGCTGAAGCATGAGAAGTTGTTCACATTTGTCGGTTTCAACATTGAAAGCGACAAAGAGAAGATGAAGATGTCTGGCCTTCCAACGATCAACCCCAACAAGTATGTCGGCATTCAACGCTTCTAGAGAGTTTCATTCATCGGAAAAGAGTACGACTCCTTGACTGATGTTGCAGCCAGCGTCATCCACCCGTTCTACAAAGACATGAAGAAGAACATCGACACGCAGGAAGACCACAAACTGTGGGTGACCAGCCCGCTGCCAGACAAGCTCATTGAGTATGCAGCAAAAGATGCATACGCCACGTTCAAGTCATGGCAGATAATCGACAACATCACAGATGGTAGGGAATTTGCAAAAGCACGGGAGGCTAACCACTACTACGACCGCCCCTTCTGCCCCTTTTGCCCCTTTTAGGGATGAAGATACATCAAAGCCTGCCTTCGCTTTGCTTCCGCTTGTGCTTGCCTTTTATCTTGTTGTTTCAAATTCGTAGTTTGCTCTTGTTAGGTTGAGCCATTATGACCATGCCGTGCTTGTCATTGTCGAACAAGTTTACTTATGTCATGAAGTACATTGTCTTGCTTATCTCATTATATAAGTTTGGTAGCTTCGTATTTTGTTAATCCATCATTTCAAAATTCAAAGTAGCTTCTCAAATGGAACTTTGTGGCTGCTCTAAAGTACTAGTTATGAAGCAACTAATCACACAATGTTCTTCAATGTATAGTATTGTACAGAAAACATAACATTGAAAACAATCAGTATAAATTGAGTTAACTAACAACACTTCAAAAGTTGAAGCAGAAATTCTAAGTACTTAATGTACTGATCTCATACATATGTAGTTAAGAAGCATCAGCACACACTTATGTTGGTCACTTGTGGATTGCGGACTTAGGTTGACAGTACTAGTGCACTTGATCGGACAGTACATACTTACTACAATAAAAAGTACAAAGAAGCATCAGTTCGTAATCCCCCCCAAAAAATGTCAGACTAAGAACATAAGTGCTACTATGAATGGACTATCAGTACAACTTAGTCTACACGCAAGTACCATAGTGCTGAAAATGATACCAGAAGACACTTGAGAATAATCACAATAACAAACACAAAAACAAGGCAAAAAACTTCAAATGAAAAAATAACACTTCCACAGAACTAGAACAAAAATGGATCAGTCCAAGTTATTGGTGGAGTCAAGTACTAGATTCAAACAAAAAAAAGAAAAATTTGACCGCCAAGGACAGGTAGGCCCTGACGCTGCTAGATACTTGAACTCGAGCCCACGGCGGAACCGTCGGCGAATCCCTAGTAATCTGCACAATTCAGGGCCAGCCAACCAGGGTCCACAGGTCATGAGAGAGAGTGAGTGCCGTGTATAAGCGCTCAGGTAAGTATTCAGAGGAGTTCGACCAGTAGGACTCGGCCGCGCTTATAAACAGGTCGAGAGCTTCCTCCCTTAGCGAGGTGGGACTAAACCCAGAGCACACGCACATCCAGCAGTCCCCAAAATGCACGCGTGTGCCAGTTGGGCCAGAAAACGGCCCAATAGCCTCCATCGTCTACAAACACCACACCAATAAGGCCAGTTAAACAAAACAGAGCGCGGTGCAAAGAAATATAAACTACAAAAAAATGTTCGAAAACTGGAAATATAAAAGTTCAACTACTAGTTCGTAGACAATAACTTTAAAATACGAAAAATAGAAATAAAAATAATTTTAGCCCTGCACCACGGATGATAAAAAATGAAACAATATGATACAAAAACAACGAAACTCTAAAAAGCAGAGAACTTAATAGCCTATTTGTTAAATGTACATAATTTAAAACACCGAATTAAAATATTACTTTGAAGTTCAACTACTAAAATGCAAGAAGTTCAAATACATTTTCTTTGTCATTTCTGCTCTGCTAAACTCCTTATTTATGTAAAATCTGACAAGTTCAACTACTAAAATGCAAGAAGTTCAAATACATTTTCTTTGTCATTTCTGCTCTGCTAAACTCCTTATTTATGTAAAATCTGACAAGTTCAACTACTAAAATGCAAGAAGTTGAAATACATTTTCTTTGTCATTTCTGCTCTGCTAAACTCCATATTTATATAAAATCTGACAAGTTCAACTACTAAAATGCAAGAAGTTCAAATACATTTTCTTTGTCATTTCTGATCTGCTAAATTTCTTATTTATGTAAAATTTGTCAACACCTCAATGAACGATCTTGTCGTAAATAATCTCAACCCCCCACCCCTCAGTACAAACATACATATGACATCAGTTCTAAAAAAGCAGGAACAGTCAGGCCACTCACACCACTGTGACACCAAATTTCAAAACCGTACGCTGTATGAAACTACAATTCAGTTCACGCATCACTAAACCATAAGTGCACTAAAAAGAGAATACTAAAACTATAAAAGGCCTAACTTAGGTTCGGACAGATGAAAATAAAATAAGTCCCAGTTTTCACCAACAACTCCGAGGGTAATGAAAAATGTTTTGAGATCAACTAGTGTATAAGACTTCAGTAGAAAAACAAAACATAACCTCCACACGGATAAACATCATAAAAAAGCATAAGTTACTTAAACAGTGCAAAATGCCATCATTACCACCCCTGACACCTGCAAGTGGGATAAGCAGCTGATAAGTACAGCTTGACTTGACGGATCAGTGCGATAGTAGAGACCCTTGACTTGGACGGTTTGTTCTTCCAGGCCACAGCCCGCGCCACCTAGTGGGCGGTTGCCACAAGGGAGTGCAAACCGCGACACCCACGACCACTACACCCACGTCCTCGACGAACCGCCTCCCACACATCCCCGTCCACGCCCTGGAAATAACCCATTGTCTTCCATCTCTGCCTCATTCCAAGAACCACCATCGCCGCTTCCATCTCCACTACAGACAAACCACAAACTTCTCTCTCCCAAGCCCATAGTCACCGGAGGAGGTCGATGGCGGAGGAACCATCCGCCAAGCGTCATCATGGCGAGACGTCTGACAAGAGCAGCAACCTCGACGACGTTCATGTCCCCTTCAAGAAGCGCGCGTACACCAAAACGCTCAAATGGGTTGAGCTCCATGGCAAGGAGACACTAGAGATCGTCTGCACCAGCGAACCAGACAAGGCCGACGAGATGATGAGCAGGCTCAGGATGAAGGGCGACGGCTTGTATCCGAGATTAATCGGAGTTGATGTGGAGTACACCAGCAAAGATGAACCTCCCCAGATGGCAGCAGTCTTGCAGTTGTGCATTGAGGAACTCTGCTTGGTGTACCACATCGCAACGGCCACAAAATGGTAACCCATACTACTATTCATTAATCTGTTGTACTAGTACTACTCCCTACAAATTTCATTAAACTTTTTTTCCAAACTAAATGAACTACTATAGTTCGTGAACTGGATGCAGGAGTACATCTTTATCAAGTTTCATGCATTTCTGAAATTGTGAAGTGGCTTGTTTCACTAGATTAGCATCTAAAACTCATGCACTAGATTAGCATCTGAAAAATGTTTCACCAAATTCGTTTTTGAACTTGATGTACTAGCATAGATTCTAATCTTGACGCACTAGCATAGTTTATAGAATTGATGTATTAAAAGATGTTTGGTGAAGTGATATAGGTCCATATCTTGATGCACATGTTTCTCAAATTAATTTCTGAACTTAATATAGAATTCATGATCAAAGATGTATCAAGCACTGGTATAGGTCTTTTATTCAACAAAAAACAAAACTAAACTTGAACTAAGCAGCACGTATATCATCGACTCTGGTAAATAGGTTCTTGAACTTGGTGAAGCATTTGGTGAAGCACTGAAGATACCAAAAAAGAAAAATAACATGGTGTAGTTGAATTTAATTACAGGACTTTGTGTACTAGTTTGTGAACTACATTCATCTATGACTTGTACTATATAAGCATCTACCTCATGGATTATCATCTGTAAACAAAAAAGCAGTAGAACTAAATCTTCAAAAAAACACTAATCTTCAATATGTGTCTGTAACGCCCCGGATTCGATGCGCCAGGTGTCCGCCAGTTATTCGCCGTAGTTGCCTTGTCATTTGCTTGCGTGTTGCATTTTATCATGTCATCATGTGCATCTCATTTTGCATTCGTGTTTGTCTCATGCATCCGAGCATTTTCCCCGTTGTCCGTTTTGCAATCCGGCACTCCTATGTCCTCCGGCGTCCCCCTTTTTGTCTCTTGTTGTGAGCGGGTGTAAAACTTTCTCGGAATGGCCCGATGTTTGCCAAGCGGCCTTGGTATAGCACCGGTAGACCGCCTGTCAAGTTTCGTGCCATTTGGAGGTCGTTTGATACCCCAACGGTTAACCAGGGAACCATAAAGGCCTCTTTTGTTTGCAGCCCAACACCCTTTCAAAGTGGCCCAAAACCCATCCAAACCCCCTCCATGCTCTCGGTCATTCAATCACGATCGTGTGGGCGAAAACCGTGCCTCATTTGGAGTCTCCTAGATCCTCCTACCTATAAATATGTCCCTCCCCCAAAATTCGCGGATGAATTCTTCCCCTAACCCTAGCCTCCTTCTTCCTCCACGCGCCGGACACGTCCGGACGGCGCCGAACGCGTCCGCCGCCGCCGCTCCAGCCAACGGGGGAGCGCCACGTTGCCCGATCCGGCTCCCCCGCCGCAGGCCCGCCCCTGGGCCGATCTGGGC
>NC_057798.1:259059746-259074321 GCF_018294505.1 Triticum aestivum | reverse complement strand
GCCTCCAGGCCCGGCCGTGCCTCCCCTCGCCCGGCACCACCGCCCGCCGACCTCCCTGAGCCACCGCCTCTCCCTCCGCCGGCCCTGCCAAGCTCCGGTCGCCGGCGCCCCTCGCCGGACCGGCCACCGGAGGAGCCCGGCGCCGCCTCCTCCCGTCGCCGGAGGGTCATCCCTCATCGGCCGCGCCCGGATCCGCTCCTCTCCGCCCCGCCGGCCGCCTCCCCGTCCTTTTCTCCGGCGAACTCCGGCCATCCTCGTTCTCCGTGCTAGATCTGGATCTGTCTGAGGTTGACCCCGAAAATATCCCAAGTCCCTGATATTTTACATTATCATGCCATGTTCATCACATCAAATTGTTCGCCATGAGATGCTCTTCATTTCATTCCATTGCATCATGTTCATTTGAGTCCATCTTGATGCCTGAATCATCATTGCAAGAGTGCTATATAATGTTATCTGCTGTATGTTAACAGAACATGCTCATTTGTCATTTTTGCCATGTTTGATGTGTGCATCCTATGAGGTTGATGTCTACATGAGTTTTGATATATGATGTGCCATCTTTACCGGGGTGCTATCCATGTATTTTTGTGAGTCTTGTAGTGAGTGCATCAAGCTTGTTAAGTGGGGTACTTGCTGTTGCTGTTTTGCTAGTCTGTTTCTGTTATATTATGATGCTATGTAAACCTGCTTCTACAAGTCATTCTATGCATAATCTGGAGATGTTCACTAAGGATGTTTTGTTATACATGTCATGCTCTATACATCCATGCCACTGGTTGCATTTATAGCCTGTTGTAACTTGTTGTTATCTTGCTCCAAACTTGCTAAATAATGTTGTTGTCAGCCTGTTAACATTAAGTTCAATGTTGCCATGAGCTTTGCTAGTGATCCATGCACCCTATGAACTTGCTCTTGCCATGCTTAGCTTCATAAACATGTATTCTTACTGTTGGTTGTCTTGTCATGCCATGTATTGCTCTATGGTGAGTGGTTCAATCTCACCAACATGCCTACTTATTGTTGTTCCTGCCATGTATGAATCTGTCATATAACTTGCCATGTTTACATGGGTGCCATCATATTTTCTGTGCCCTTTTGGCTCATAGTTAGTAAGGGACATTTGTTATATGAGATTAGTAGATTCGTGCCATGCCTTTGTTTGCCATGATAAGTTCCTGTAACATGTTGTTTGATAGATCTAAACATTGCAACCTGATGTTATTTCTGCTAAGCCTGAAACTGTTATTATTTGCAATCTTGCCATGTCCTTTTGAGCATGTTCTAGTGATTTCTGGAGATAACTCAGTGTTCATGTTTTGTCATGTTTTACCTGTACATCATGTCCATGCCTTTTGTTTTCATATTGTGGTGCTGTAGCATGTTATTTGCAATCAGAATTGCATGTTGTTTCATATTACCATGTTGCATCCTTGTTTTGAGGTGTTTGCTTGATGTTTGGGTGCATTTTGCATCAATGCCATGTTTAACTTGTTTTGCTCATATCTTCTAGGCCGTAGCTTCGAATCTAACGAAATTTATATGTAACTTGACTAGAATCTCGTGTAGATCATCTTGGTGCTCTTTAACTTGCTGTTTAACAACTTGAACATAATGTTTATTCAGATCTGGACCAACTTCAAAATTTACATATGAGGACTTACCGGAATTGTTATATGTTGTTTCCGGCCTCATTTAAACTTGCCTTGATGTGTTGTTCTTGTTTGCATCATCTCTTGCCATGAGTAGCCTCATCTAGCTTTCTCATGCATCATGCTTGGTTGTGCATCATGCTTGGTTGTGCATCATGTCTTGTCTATGTGTGGTGTGTTTACTATGTTGTGTGCTTCTTCTCGATAGTTCCCGTTTCGTTACGATCGTGAGGATTCGTTCATCTACGCTTGGTTCATCTTCGTGGCTTCATCTTCTTCATGGACTTGTTCTTCTTCCTAGCGGGATTTCAGGCAAGATGACCGCTACCCTGGATCTCACTACTACCATTGCTATGCTAGTTGCTTCGTTCTATCGCTTTGTTGCGCTTCCTATAACTTGTTCTTCAAGCCTCCCAAATTGACATGAACATCTAACCTTTGACACCCTTCCTAGCAAACCGTTGTTTGGCTATGTTACCGCTTTTGCTCAGCCCCTCTTATAGCGTTGCTAGTTGCAGGTGAAGATGAAGATTTCTCCATGGTGGACAGGATTATGTTGGGATATCACAATATCTCTTATATTATTAATGCATCTATATATTTGGTAAAGGGTGGAAGGCTCGGCCTTCTGCCTGGTGTTTTGTTCCACTCTTGCCGCCCTAGTTTTCGTCATACCAGTGTTATGTTCCCGGATTTTGCGTTCCTTACGCGGTTGGGTGATTTATGGGACCCCCTTGACAGTTTGCTTTGAATAAAACTCCTCCAGCAAGGCCCAACCTTGGTTTTACCATTTGCCTCACCACCACCTACTTTTCCCTTGGGAGTAATTAACCCAAGGGTCATCTTTATTTTAGCCCCCCCGGGCCAATGCTTGTCTAAGTGTTGGTCCAAACCGAGCGATGTCCGGCGCCCCCTGGGCATCCAGGGTCTATGCCAACCCAACGTCTGGCTCATCCGGTGTGCCCTGAGAACGAGATATGTGCAGCTCCTGTCGGGATTTGTCAGCACAGCGGGCGGCTTTGCTGGTCTTGTTTTACCATTGTCGAAATGTCTTGTAAACCGGGATTCCGAGACTGATCGGGTCTTCCTGGGAGAAGGAATATCCTTCGTTGATCGCGAGAGCTTATCATGGGCTAAGTTGGGACACCCCTGCAGGGTATAAACTTTCGAAAGCCGTGCCCACGGTTATGTGGCAGATGGGAATTTGTTAATGTCCGGTTGTAGATAACTTGACACCAGATCCGAATTAAAACGCATCAACCGCGTGTTTAGCCGTGATGGTCTCTTTTCGGCGGAGTCCGGGAAGTGAACACGGTTTCTGTGTTATGATTGACGTAAGTAGGAGCTCAGGATCACTTCTTGATCATTACTAGTTGACGACCGTTCCGTTTTCTCTCTTCTCGCTCTCTTTTGCGTATGTTAGCCACCATATATGCTTAGTCGCTGCTGCAACCTCACCACTTTACCCCTTCCTTTCCCATTAAGCTTTGCTAGTCTTGATACCCATGGTAATGGGATTGCTAAGTCCTCGTGGCTCACAGATTACTACAACAACAGTTGCAGGTACAGGTTATGCGATGATCATGACGCGAGAGCAATGTTTGCTTGTTTTGGAGTTCTTCTTCTGCTTCTTCTTCGATCAGGGGATAGGTTCCAGGTCGGCAGCCTAGGCTAGCAGGATGGATGTTGTTTGAGATTCTGCTTGTGTTTCATACGTAGTCGGATGTTGCTCTTATGTATGATGTATTGTTGTATTCGTGTGGCATTGTATGCCTTATGTATGTATCCCCATCTATTATGTAATGTTGATGTAATGATATCCACCTTGCAAAAGTGTTTCAATATGTGGTTCTATCCTTGGTGGGACCTTCGAGTCTCTTTAGGATAGTATCGCATATTGGGCATGACAGTGTCTCCCCCTTGCAGGCCCAAGCGCCTCAAACAGTTCCTGCAGGAGGAGAAATTGTACACATTTGCCGGTTTCAACATTGAAGGTGACAAGAAGATGCTGAATAAGTCTGGTTTGGAGATCAACCCCAACAACTTCATCGACATGCAGCGCAAGTGGAAAGTTCCAACCACAAGCAAATACTACGACTCCTTGGTCGATGTAGCAGCCAGCGTCATCCATCCGTTCTACAAAGGCATGAAGCAGAACTTCGACAATGAGGAAGACCACAAAAAGTGGGGGACCAGCCCACTGCCAGACAACCTCATCGAGTATGCAGCAAAAGATGTGTACGCCATGTACAAGTCATGGAAGATAATAGACAACATCGTGACAGGTTGGGATATTGCACAAGAGCAGGAGGTTGACCCCTACTAGCACTGCAACTTTGTGGTATGAAGAGGCATGAAAGTCTGCCTTCATGTTGCTCGCGCTTCTGCTTGTCCTTAATCTTGTTGTTTCAGATTTGTAGTTTGCTTTCGTTAGGTTGAACCAGCTTCATTATGTTATGTGTGTCAGGGTTTGAACAAGTTTGCCTATGTCCATCAAGTACATCGTTTGCTTATATCGTTCGACAAGTTTGCTAGCTTCCTATTTTGTTTATCCATCATTTGAAGTTGAAGTAGATTGTGAATGAAACTTGATGACTACTATGCGCTACTATGCAGCACTATTCATGGAGCAAACAAATCACACATGGTTATTTTCACAAAATAAATAGTGGCAAACTAACTAAGGACAACAGCAAATAGTAGCCTTGGACCCTTAGTACAGCTTACACATGTACGGTAGTACAACCACACTAAAAATCAGTTTCTAGTTTTAGAAGAACACTAAAAAGACTAAGTTTTAGCTAAGGACATCATTCAGCACTAACAGAATCATTCTAATAGTAGTTAGAATATTACTAAGTACTGCAACAGGAAAAGCAAAGAACCATCAGTACGTATTTCCTAGTCACTAGCATGCTAGGATTGAAAGTACTGGTACACTTGAACAAACAGTGCATTCATTCTACAAAAATAAAAAGGAACGGGAAGCTTCAGTTCGCATTCCCTAACACACTGACACACAAAGAATGACAGTAATAGTAAAATTGAAATATCAGTACAACTTAGTCTATACGGTGAGTACTATCATGATACCAAATATTGCCTTGAGAAAAAACATAGCCTAGAAAAAAGAAGACCAAAACTAAATAAAAAAGATATCAATTCAACCAAGGAGAAAAATCACAAGAAAGACAAACAGAAGCATCAACCCACATTGACCAGCGACGTACTAGTTTCAAACAACACAAAAAATATATAAATAATCAAAGTACTAGCATAATTGAAATCTCAGTACAACTTAGTTTATTCGGTAAGTGCTATGATCATACCAATTAATGCCTTGAGAAAGAAGTAGTTTTGAACTTAATAGGGCTATCTCTTAAACGTAGCTAATTTAAACCAGTGCTTTAACTTTTACTATGAAGTTCAACTACTAAAGTTCAAGAAGTTCAAACAAAAATTTTGGCACCAAATTTTAAAAGCCTTGCGCTGAATGAGATTACAATTCAGTACTAACAGAACTATATCATAAGTACAAGAAAACGAGGATACAGAAACTATAAAGGTCCAAGGTTGGAATCAGATAAAAATAAAATAAATCTCACTTTCTCAGCAACAAGTCGTAATACACTTGAAAAAAAGGTGTTTTCAGTTCAACTAGTATATGAGTCTTCAGTACAGAAAATAAAACTTAACCAAAACAAATTCCCGATGAAACATACACAAGTGAAACAACTATTCAACCACACTATCATCATGGAAAAAAAGTTTGTTAAACATTGTGCAACACTTACACACAACACAAAATATACCAGTTATTACATAGTACTTGACAAGACATCAAACACTACAAATAGAGCCTACAATGCTTTCAAGACATATATCACACAACTATCCCATTCACTACGCAAATGATGACCGTCTCTTCTATGCACCAGGAGCCAACGCCCGAACCTCCTTGGGAAGCTCCGTCACCAAAAGATGGTTATTCCGGTTGAACACAACTCTATACAGATCCTCAGTGTTCCAATCAACAATACGAGGCTGCAAAACAATAAAACAAATTATCAAAAACCATGACACATAAAAAACAAATACACAATAAGCCAAACACAGAAAGTGAAATAGCTCATCTAGAACCCACGTCATTATTTTGAATGTTCTCAACGATCTTTTCACCATCATAGGATCCCGCATACTTCAGAGTATAATGGCCACATTCATTCGGCCTTGAAGTGGAACCTTGACAAATGTTTGTTTCTTTGCAAAAACCTCCCATTTGGGCTACTTGCTCGCATTGTACTGAGCATCACCATACACAGCCTTCATTACTTGAACCAATCTAGAAATCTGCAAAAAAAGAAAACAAACCACACATTTTCAGGTCTCGGAAAAGCAGAAACAAAGATGCGGAAAAATTAATCCAGTACAGAAAATAAATGTCACTCACAATCTTCTCGTAGTCTTTATGATAGGTGTTCTTTGAAGGACGATGGTTCTTCAGATAAGGTAAAGAGTCAAGGATGTCGATACTACTCCGGTATCGATTCATGACATATAATGGAAAGTGGTTCACTTTCATATCCTTTGGTAAAATCATAGGTTTGAATAGAGGCATCAATATCTAAAAGACAAATGACCAAAAAAGACATATTAAATATTCAAAATAAAAACCAACATGACAACAAACAAAATAAAACCAAAAATCAGCTAGTAGAACTCACAAGGTCGGCACTGAGCAAGTCTTCCTTATCTTTAACATAGCTCTTGAAATCTCTCGCTGCACTGTCCACATTAAACTCTTTATCTTCACCACCATAAAATGTACAGTCAAGCACAACCTGCAAAAGACAAAAAAGAAATATATACAGGAGGAAAGGATCAACAAGCAAAGTATTATTAAAACTCGTAAAACAATAGGCAATCTTGTTTAACAAAAAGAAATGATCTGATTGATTACCGTGATGAAATATGGACTCAGCAATACCCTTTTCCTAGATGCAAAATCAGCATTTCTCTCGGGATCTTGCTTCCAATCATCAATGAGGAAGTCCATTATATCACCCTCCATCATTTGCCCAGGTGAAAAAACTTCCCAGATGCGTTTCCCAGTGAAGCTAGTTACGCTTTCATCAGGCTGAGGTATCATTGAGAACACATTCCTGCAGCACACACAAGAACAAAAAACAGGGGAAGCAAGATAAGGAATTCATAGCAGTTCAAGTTCTATGAAAAGGAACAATTCAGGTCATATTTATCTAGCAGTTAGAAACAACAAAAGATAAGAATAAGAAGCATAATGAGTGATACTCACTCGGCATACTTCTCACGCCATTCATCACTAAGCAACAGATTGTACAACTTGCGAGCCTTGTCCAGGTGAGGGAAATTATGAGGGTGAAGCTGTTGCACAGGGGAGCAAAACTTTATAGGAGCTCTGGGTGCACGCTTCGTGCTTGTAACATTGCCAGAATCCATAGTAGGATCCTTCCTAGCAGCACTAGCTCTACGGGCCACTATTCCAGCAAGGGGGGATAAACCCTTGGCAGCAGCGCTCCTGGTGACTCTTCCAATGCCAGTAATTTTGTCAAACGCATCGTCATCGCTGTCTATCAATTCCACAATGGGATTCTTGGGTGTACTGTGGCTATCTGCACAAGCAGCCGTGGAACCTTTCAGAGCTCCCAACCGCCCCTTCATAACACCAGATCTTGTCTTTTCGAGAGAACGCCCCTGGCTAAAATCAATAGGTACATGCTCGAGCTCCGAGAACTGGCTGCCAAAGATCCTGTAGTCATGCTCACCAAGATCCAACCACTCACCTGCAAAATTAAAAAAGAAAGGACCACATCAAGGGTAAGTACAAATAAATAATTCATGACAGTACTAATCAAGAAGTACAAGCTGCAAAAAGTTACAAAAGGTGATGCATACGTACAGGGTTCGATGCCAAACAAACCCCAGAAGTCAACATCAAACACATCGCTAGTTACGCAGGTATACAGAAAAGTTTTCCTAATGTCAAGAATGTCTTCATGGCTGTAATCCAACATTTCAATCACACCATCCTCCCGGCAATGATAGGTCTTGCAGTTTTGTAGCATAAAAAAGCCACAATCATGCATGTTAACAAAAGAAAACACAAAAGGGTACATCACAAATTCGAAAAAACAGGAACACCATCCTCCCAGCAACAAAAACAACTAAGAAAAATCATTAAAACAGACACTCACGTGTTTCTCTGCTGCGGCACCCGCACAAACTCGCAAGAGAAACCATCAATATGCGGCGGCGAGAACGGTTTGGCCCTGTCTACGCTGGACTCCCTCCAAAGCTTCTTTATGTTATCTATCATAGTCCTTAAGAAACTAACTGCATCACTCCAGGTTTCATCACGGAGTGAATCAAGACACTCAAAACGACGGAACCTCAAATTCAGAACAATCAAGCACCAATGCCCAGATTCTTCACTAGGCTTCATGGTAGCCGCAAGTGACGGCGCATCAAAAGTAGGGAAAAGAATCTGAAAAAAAGGAAATTGATTAAGCAACCCACTACAAAAAATAAATGATACTCAAGTTTATATCCACCGCCCAAACTTGCAACAAACATATCAGTTCAATTTCCTTGCGACAGTAAGTGCAGCTTTAAAAAAAGAAGCACAAATCATTCATAAGTACAGGGATAAAAAGCAGCCTACTGAAGTTCATTCACACCTCCCAAACTTGAAAAAAACATGATAGTTCTACTTCATGAGTACAATAAGTTCAAGTTCACCTACCTGGTCAAAATCATCAGCCCCTGATATCGTGAACCACTGTAGCACATTGCCATCATTATTTCCATCACGGATCTTCGTCTGTTGTACAAAAAGAACAACAACAGTTAGAAAGTTGCCAAAGTAAGTTATCATCCTATCTACAAAACAAAATACTAACTATCACCCATCTGGGAACTATCAACTTGTCAGTGTTTCGGTACTTCTGACATAGGGAATATAAAACAACGTCAGCACTGTCTGAGTTCAGCATGCCAGTGGGGACAAACGCTTTAGCAAAAGAACCAATATTGGCATCACATTCACGATTTTGAAACACTAGCTTGTTACTAGGAAAACACAAAAGATGACATGAATTAAAACTACTGCAGTAACAACAATAGTCATATGAGAGAGAAAAAAGAGACGAAAATGATACGAGCAAAATACCAAACTAACCATTTCGCACGGTTCGTGCGCAACCTCGTAACAGCGAAGAAAAACAAATCAACCTTAGTCGCATTAGCGCCTTCTGCTTGCAGAAAAAGAATACAAATAATAAGTTCAAGCACTACAAGTGAACATGTCCAAAATACCACAAATGAGAAGTACGCCTCATTTACAAGTCCTTACCTGCACTATCAAAGTTTGACGACGGGAGTTCCTGTGATGACACCAATATGCCTCCAGTTTCAGGGTTTGATGATGGAAGATCTTGCAAGGACAGAATTATGGCTACGCTTTCAGGCTCTGAAGAAAGAAAATCCTGGGACGACACGAGCGCCTCCTGCATGAAGGGGCCAGAAGAAATCGACAGAAGTAAATCATCATCCTCGGATGGTACCTCCTCCACACTAGAGGCATCTTGCAATGCATCACCGTAATCAAGCCCTCCAGGCGGGAAATTTTCCGGCGGCAAATCTTCACAATCAGAAAGATTTTCATTCCCAGCAATCCAACACCAGACGATTTGGCATCAAGTATGCTGGCAGCACCAACAACCTCATCACCAACTTTGGTACCAACATCGCACCCACTACTCAATGGAACACCACAAGCATCATCTCCACCACTAACAGCAGCCTCACGCTCAACATCAGTCATCTGAAAAAAATCAGAATAAGTGAATAATATGAGCAAAAACTAACAATAAAAAAAGCTAGCAAGAAGTGCACAGAAAATCAAACCTTAGCAGCATTCACAGCAACATCATCAATCTTGCTGCTACTAACATTCAAAGGAACATCACCAATGGTTGAAAAAGGCTCGTCGCCAACAACAGGACCCTGACTCATAGTAATGAAACAAAAAAACAATGTTATTATTAGCAACAATAAACACAAGGCATTAAACCACACTAACGGCGTGGGATAGAAAAAGAACATTGGTGCACATCAAAATTCAAAAATAAATATAAACAAAATAAAAACAAATATAACCTTGCACTTATCAGTATATGGATCATTAATTCCACGATCAACAGCAACCTCAACATTATGACTGGTCTCCTGCATGAAAGAAAAATTAATAAACAGATGAAGATGAGTAAGTTCAACTAAAATACTGACAGCAGAACAACATAGTAATAATTCCAAACATCGAGGACTGACTCACATCAACAACAGGAGGCTCCAAGACAACATCATTCATATGGTGATCAGAAACATTAGCCTCAGTACCATCACCAGCCCTGCTGTCAGTGGCAGCAGCCTCATCCTGCATGAAAGAAAAATTAATAATCAGATGAAGATGAGTAAGTTCAACTACAATACTGACAGCAGAACAACATAGTCAAAAATGCAAACACCAAGGACTGACTCACATCAACAACAGGGCGCTCCAAGCCAACATCATTCATGGTGATCAGAATTTAGTATCAGAACCATCACCAGCCCTGCTATCGGTGGCAGCAGCCTCATCTTGCTCAATCTGCCTGATAACAACATTTTCACTTTCTTCATATGGCTTGCAGCGAGAGTCTTGCATACTTTTGAAACGCTTCATGTTGTTCAACAGACGAACAGAGCTCTGAATTAGTTGAGCAGCACCATCACGCATGTCACTAGTTAAAATTCTCTCCATCTCAATATATTCCACTGCTTCCTCAACATTAAATTGATGACCTTCAGGAAGGATACCATTGATACAGCTAAGACGCTCAACCGTAGTTGGGACCTTTTTCAGCTCAGAACACACATTACTAAAAATATGCTCAGCGAGCTCCAACACAGAAATAGCTATATCAATACCAAACCCCTGCCTCTGTGAAGTACCAGCCTTACTAGGGCCAGGGGAACAAAACCAGAACCTTCAACACCACGGTCATCTCTCACCTCGTCGTGAAGAGATGAAATCTTGGGGACCTGAGACGATGGCATCTCCAGGACTGGCCATTTATACACTCGAAAAAAGACAACCTCCTCGTGAGTTTTCCACTACAAACAAGACGAAAAAGAGTAAATTAATCAATGCAACACGCAGGCAAAAATAAACATTATATTAAAAGATTCAAATCAATAGCTCTAATGATCTTTCACTATCAATGCCAATTTGTTAGTTTTTACAAACATGTCAGTGGAACAAAGAGATTCAGTTCAACCACACTTAACACAACAGTACTAAAAAATCGTACCTAAATCTCACAAAGCATAAGAAATGACAAAAACTAAACAGGAAACTTTGCAGTACACATGTTCACTACAACAAAAATAGCTATACCTAAATAAAAAAGGGTCTGCAAGGCACAACAGAAATAAAACTCACTAGAAGCTTCCCAAACACCCAAGTCTTTGGATCCGCATTGCCTTTTTTTATCAAATCTGAATCAGCCAGATCGGAAAGCTTGGCAGGATCCATGAAGCATATGCGGGGGACTCGCATGTCAGGTTCCGCGGTCTTGCCAAGGATAAGGCAGTCAAGGTACATTAGTACATGCCCTATAGCATAGCCTGTGATTGCTTTCCCCATGGTAAGACCATTTTGGTACCTGAGAACAGCCCTTCTAAGCCCATGAACCATTAGCTGGCAATAATCCATATTAGCCATATCCTCAATGACAAGATGCTCAAACATTGCTGCCTCTCTGGAAACACGCGGGGCGGCACCAGGCAACACAACCTTCATAAACACAATAATGAAGAACACTTTGAGAGCAAGGTCATCTTTGCTAGGATCCTTGACAAGCACTGCGAGCCTATCCCTCAAATCCTTTGTCTTGATATCTTTGTTCCTGCTAATGTCAAGCTCCGTTCTTAACTTCATCAGAGCTTCATCATATCCGTCCTTTGACGGCCTTGGTGCAGAACGACCACCACGAGGGAACCCAAAAAGTTGTTGTATACCATCGCTAGTGATGCCAAGCTTCTTATTAGCCTCACCCATGTCAAGAGTCATCGTCTCAGGATCTATCCTGAGATACAAAACTCCCATCAGAGGGCGGGAAATATTAGACTTCACCTTCCACTTGAAGATAGAACCAAAACCAGTTGCGTGGACCCTAGCCACATGGTGACTCTCAAGCAATTTAGCACATGCATCAATCTCTCTCAACGAACATCGCACAGTTAAGTTCAATCGTTGTAGGTCACCTTCATCCAAAGCAACTTTTCCGGCTTTGCCTCTCACCGGCTTCATCGGACCCATAACGCCAACAGGCTGTAAATCAAAATAAAGAAGGCACAGCTTAATTAAATGAATATAGAAAACAAAACAAGCATATGAAGGGAAGAAAGAAAAAAGAAAGTTTGCAAAAGTTCAACTCTTAAAACAACATCAGTACAACCTATATTGATGCAAACAATGACCAGCCCTAACCTGCCCAGCTCTTAAAACAACATCACAATTAAATCATTGCAAGTACAACTAGTAAGTCACATACAATACAAACACATACCACTGCATATTCATCTTCGGAGTTAACTTCTATATCATCTTCTTCAGATACAGGATCTTCAGCTTCGACACGAGCATGCTTCTTCACACCTTTCTTCGCCTTTGCTAGAGGAACTTTACGCTTCTTATTTTGCTTCAACAAAGAGCGCTCTGGAACAGGAGACGAAGAAGGCTTCTTATTTGTCAAAACTCATGGACTCCGACGAACAGGAGAGCCACCAAGTGTGCTTGGACCAATCTTCGCAGCAACACTATCTGCATCAGTTTTTCTATTATCGAGTTGCGAAGCAGCTTTCACATAGGGGCTACGCCTCGGACTGCCATCAATATTTGGATATGCCATCTTCCTCTTCAAAACAACTTTCTTTTCCTTAACTGCATCATGAGGAAACACTTGGGTCAAGCGAGTCTGCAACAGATTTGTCTTCACAGGCCTGTCAATTCCATGAGATCCAGCATCACCAGTTGCAATGGTCGCATCACCACCTTCATCATCTCCACCTTGAGCAACTTGAGCAACATCCTTAGCATTTCGTTGCACGCAAGTAGCCTGTTTTCGCCGTTCCAACTCCTTTTTCCTTAGAAACTCAGACTTCTTCTTCCTTTTCCTTTCGTCCTCCAACTGTAGCTGCATAGGAACATCCTCAGCCTGAGTAACAGGCTCAGTTCCATCAACGCTTTGTGACTGAGTAATTGACAACTGCAAGCTCCCATGACTATCATTAATATCTTTCAGAATGTCCGTAATGTCCTCAGCAGCACCATGACTATCATTAACTGCATAAATCAAAAAACAGAAGCACACACATATACAATTAAAAACAATTAACATTGCACAGACAAGTAAAACAAGGAACATATAGTCAGACGTAAACAATAGAAAATACTGATGTAACTAAACAAATTTATGCATGCATGGATGTTAATAAAAGGTAAACACCAGCAAGACTCGCTAGTTCTTCTAGAGGATTTGGTATCGCAAAAATAACATTCACAAGATCTTGAAAGCGTTCTGATATGTCAGAATCAGGAGGCACCGACACTCCAACATCTGCAACAACATCATAATCAGCATAAAAGGTAAAAAAAAGTACATGAACAAGCAATCAGTTCAACTACATGAACACTACAAGTACACCCAATAAAACAATATCACCCCACCACTGGCACACCAAACTTCAAAATGACAACACTTTCAACATCATAGTAGTTCTTCTCAGACTGATACAATCTATTCAAATGCCAGGACAACAGTTCAAACTACACATGCTGATCAGTACTGCAAACTGCCTGTAGTACACAGAAACCTAAAAACTAGAAACACCACACATTCCAGGGGAAAAATTAACAACAATCAAATTCCATACAACTTGTAAAGTCCATACGATAGCACCTATACAAATAAAAACCTATTAAGCACCAGATCTGATAAAACATTATCAGAATTGCAGGAAAAATTACCTGCATTCAACTTGTCTAGACTGGATGATGTACCCATTGAGATCTATAGACCTAAAATCTGCCGAACCAGATCTGCAACACACATGAACAAAAATTAGGGCTCTTACCTATTTCAGAAACGAAGCACGCCATACAAAGCAAAACTCTTACAAGCAACCACAAAATCCACCACCGAATCCAGTATCACTACGCGAACCGTTTGTTCAAGAGCAAAGGAACCCTAGTGAATCCACCCTGAGACAACACGAGAGCAATAATTTAGAAATACAGTGAAAATCTATACAGAAGGGGAAGGAGTGGGTGTCGATGGCAGAGCAAAAAGAGCAAACAGAGCACAGAGAACTTCACCTCTGGAGTTCAACCTGCCGGCCGACGCTCTCGCGACGAAACAGGAGAAGAAACTTCTAGGTGAGAAGAGGAGAGGAGGGGAACACAGAAGGAATCGATTTGTGCAGAAGAGGGGAGCGGAACGGGGGAGGGTGGAGGTTGAAGGTGCGTGGGAGAAAACCGACGGTCAAAGCCCACAATCGTGGGAAAGCCCACTATCTCTGGGCAGTTACTAAACATAACAGCAAAAATTAAATAAAATAAAAAAATTAATATAGAGGAAGAAAACAAACAGCTAAAGTACAAATAATAACACACAACAGTACAATAAAAAATATCAAAAAAGTACAAATAAAAATAATACTTCATACCGGTGCTGGTTTTTCCCCTAAAAAGATAAAATAATGTGGGCAAGTCATGTTACGGACTCGCCTCCAGATGCGACGCCGTGGCATGCCGTGTCGTCGCCTGCTACGGCTCGTTCCTG
>NC_057798.1:258716965-258743948 GCF_018294505.1 Triticum aestivum | reverse complement strand
GTACTCTGGTATATATCCGATAACCCCCAGAACCATTATGGTGTCCGAATATAGTCGTCCAATATATCAATCTTCATGTCTCGACCATTTCGAGACTCCTCGACATGTCTGTGATCACATCCGGGACTCCGAACTATCTTCGGTACATCAAAACACATGAACTCATAATATAACTGTCATTTAACTTTAAGCGTGTGGACCCTACGGGTTCGAGAACTATGTAGACATGACCGAGACACGTCTCCGGTCAATAACCAATAGCGGAACCTGGATGCTCATATTGGCTCCCACATATTCTATGAAGATCTTTATCGGTCAAACCGCATAACAACATACGTTGTTCCCTTTGTCATCGGTATGTTACTTGCCCAAGGTTCGATCGTCGGTATCTCAATACCTAGTTCAATCATGTTACCGGCAAGTCTCTTTACTCGTTATGTAATGCATCATTCCGTAATAACTAACTCATTAGCTACATTGCTTGCAAGGCTTATAGTGATGTGCATTACCGAGAGGGCCCAGAGATACCTCTCCGACAATCAGAGTGACAAAACCTAATCTCGAAATACGCCAACTCAACATGTACCTTTGGAGACACTTGTAGAGATCCTTTATAATCACCCAGTTACATTGTGGCGTTTGGTAGCACACAAAGTGTTCCTCCGTTAAACGGGAGTTGCATAATCTCATAGTTGTAGGAACATGTATAAGTCATGAAGAAAGCAATAGCAACATACTAAACGGTCAAGTGCGAAGCTAACGGAATGGGTCAAGTCAATCACATCATTCTCCTAATGATGTGATCCCGTTAATCAAATGACAACTCATGTCTATGGTCAGGAAACACAACCATCTTTGATTAACGAGCTAGTCTAGTAGAGGCATACTAGTGACATTATGTTTGTCTATGTATTCAAACATGTATTATGTTTCCGGTTAATACAATTCTAGCATGAATAATAAACATTTATCATGATATAAGGAAATAAATAATAACTTTATTATTGCCTCTAGGGCATATTTCCTTCAGTCTCTCACTTGCACTAGAGTCAATAATCTAGATTACAAAGCAATGATTCTAACACCCATGGAGCCTTGGTGCTGATCATGTTTTGCTCGTGGAAGAGGCTTAGTCAACGGGTCTGCAACATTCAGATCCATATGTATCTTGCAAATCTCTATGTCTCCCACTTGGACTTGGTCCCGGATGGAACTGAAGCGTCTCTTGATGTGCTTGGTCCTCTTGTGAAATCTGGATTCCTTTGCCAAGGCAATTGCACCAGCATTGTCATGGAAAATTTTCATTGGTCCCGATGCACTAGGTATGACACCTAGATCGGATATGAACTCCTTCATCGAGACTCCTTCATTTGCTGCTTCTGAAGCAGCTATGTACTCTGCTTCGCATGTAGATCCCGCCACGACGCTTTGTTTAGGACTACACCAACTGACAGCTCCACCGTTCAATATAAACACGTATCCGGTTTGCGACTTAGAATCGTTCGGATCAGTGTCAAACACTACAAAAAAAATACACTTCCGTGATGATACGTGTTTGCCACAGTAGGTCGTGTTTTTTGTCATGCATGTACATCCATGACGATTTTATGACAGAATCAAGATAGTCATACCTGTGCTGTCGTAGAAGTGTTCCATGACATTACCAAAATTATCATCACGGAAGTGTCCACTTCCATGACGATAAATCGTGCGTCACAGAAGTGCTTTCGTCAAGGGTGACCGACATGTGGCATCCACCGTAATGGAACGCCATTAAGCTATCGGGTCGGGTTTTGGATCCGATAACCCGTTAACAGCCCCGACCAATGGGGATTTTCCACGTGTAAAATCATCATTGGCTGGACGAAACACATGTCGGCTCATCATTGGGACAGATGTCATCCACTCACTGGACAGAAGGCGCCTATGATACATCGACACATGGCACGACCCAACAGTGGCCCATTCCTGTGAAAAGGCCGGCCCGTTTGACTTGGTCAAAAGCTGGTGGGCCGGCCCATGGAAAGCCTATTAACGGCATGTTAGCATATAGCCCATTTACAGCCCGCTAACCCAAGGCCCGTTACGCCCTATGCAAATTAGGCCCAGTAGCGTCATCTGGGCCATCCAATATGATTCTAGCCCGTTTTCACTTCTGGCCCATGTATGGCCCATGACGTCTTTCGGCCCGTATGAGGCCCTTTGTAACTCTTGGCCCATTAGCGGCCCGTGCTGAAACTGGCCTGTAATGAACAGTGTATTACTTTACACCCATTAACGGCCCGCAGTGAAACTGGCCCATAATAAACAGTGTAGCACTTTATACCCATTAACGACAGTTATTCCGTTGGGCCGTTTCCAGCCCAAGTTAACTTTCGGCCTTCTCAGGGCCCATTTATTCTTGGGCTCATTTGCAGCATTCGGTTACTTACGTCCCGTTACTGTCATTTTCTGCTTATGGGCCAAATTCAGCCCGTCATTACAGTCGGCCCATTTGTGGTCCGTTAGTCTGTTGGGCCATTTTCATAGCATCACCAAATACGGCCTATTAACGGCCCGTTATGGTCAGCCCATAAAATGTATGATTTCCATTATAGGCCGTCTACGGCCCATTAAAGGCCCGTATAAGACCCATAAATGAGTCGGCGGCCCATGGATCTTATGTGACGTAGAAGGCCCATGGATCCTATGAGACGTAGAAGGCTCATGGATCCTACGAGGAGTAGAAGGCCCATGGATCCTACGAGACGTAGAAGGCCCATGGATCCAATGGCCCGTGAAGGCCCATGGTCGGGCGAGTTGGCCCCCGTTTGTACGATATAGCATATTCAAAGAATTATCCTACTCAATACTATCACCTATAAAAAGCATACACTATACAACAAAGAGATCAAGGCATAGAAAGGTAGAATAATCCTACACTATACAATAAAGAAATTATAGCCGATTATACCCACTGGGCATTATGGTTCGGCACAGCTGATAATAAAGCATACACAAACAGCAAATTACATACATTGGGAAAATACAACTCATACAACATGGACGCGCATCAACTGAACTCCATTTGAACTATAATCTATTCAGAAAATAGGATTGGCCGGATTCAGCACAAATTTCAGTCTGCAATCTCCAATTCCTTCATGGTTACCTCAGTGTCTTGTTTCATTTTTTTGACTCCTGCATCTAATACCTGCATGTCCAGTCTCAACTTGTTGATTATACGTTGACAATCATGTACACGT
Source organism: Triticum aestivum (assembly GCF_018294505.1). Taxonomy (NCBI): domain Eukaryota; kingdom Viridiplantae; phylum Streptophyta; class Magnoliopsida; order Poales; family Poaceae; genus Triticum; species Triticum aestivum. Next base: position 258,740,703 of record NC_057798.1, on the reverse strand, counting down.
TGTCTTGCCACCTCTAGTTTATGCTCGAGAACATTAGCACATTCCAATTCCAATTCATAATCATTCGGTAACGGCCATGCCGCACTGCTCGCAAATTTTTGTGTTGATGTCACTTCATCCTGAAATGTTTCTGTAAGTACACATGACTAGGGCAAAAATATAGTTACAATAGTGAAGCGAACAAGACACTATTTTGTACTACATGGCAAAGCAGGACTAACAACAATGTTACACGTCACTTTCACACAAAAAATGTTACACATCATGAAGCATAAGCATGTGATATTTTAAAAAATATAAAAAAGATAGTATGTGCAGCTTGCATACAGAAATCCCTCTTAGCTCACCAGAGGAGCATGATGTTGGGGCCCAATCGAAAACACAGACAAGTTACAAATATAGACAACACGTTGCGTATAAGTAAGCAAGCAGTTGGCCATTCTGTACCTCAACTAAAGTCTTAGGGAGCATAATGAACAGCAGAGGGTTTCATACAAACATACTACAGCAGGCAAAACTATGCAATCATTAGCGTAGTATAAACTAGATTGTGAGCCTCATGCAATAATAGTTGGTTAATAGACTTCAAAGCTTGAGGCACACTTCAGCAGAGTAATTAAATGGTAAGGCCTTTAATTATGTCAACTAATAGTGATACAAGTACCGAACATCAGGTATAATTATTTGGGCATCTCATTAAGTGAGGACAAATAAAGCAATCGAAAAGAGAAAATTAACTATGCCTGAAACAAACAAGGAATTAAACTGTTGAGTTGCATACAGTGACTTACCTTAGCAGGTTGGAGAGGCTCAGCGCAGCTCCTACTTCTCTTGCAAGGCTCCTTCCTAACATCTTGTACTTGGAAATCCTCAATCTTATCTTCATTGCACCCCCTCTGCAAGGTGACACAAACTAGTTACTCGTCTCCTTGGAAGATAAATATGCATACTTTCCAGACTGTGAACACAAAAGGATGAGATTATAACAAAACAACACCACATAATGAAACATGCCGCATCTCTTCCACTTGCACACAATGAAATGAGCATTTACTATGTCTGCACTATGTAAAAACTAGGCATACCTTTGAACTGGATCTCCAGGTACTCTTGGAGAGCCTACTATAGTGTACAGCCAAACCTTTATGTCAGCTATGAGTTAGACAAGGCCCCACTATAGCATCCCTTAGTGTTTAAATCGTTAACAAGCTCTATTACAGTGTTAGGTCAAGAACAGCAAGTAATCAAAGCAAACAGTCCTAGTATGGCTGGCTAATGCAAACAAGCAATTGAAAAGATGTGTGAGCAAATCTTACATGTCAAGAAAAGAAGCAAAGAAGGAGGCTTAAAGACCATTACTTGACTGGCCAGATTTAAGGGGCATTTAAACATCTTGTGCAACGTATGAACTAACGTAAACATTGCATATTCCAGATTCTACAATGGAATGCACATGTATTAGGTTATGCCATGTATGATGATGCCTAAATGTACAGATAGCAGGCAGGAGTGATTCATCATTGCACGCACAATTGAATTGCAGGTTAAGGGCCAGTCGATTCCGCCTTTTCAGGGCATATTGTCAAAATAAGCCATAAAAGATGTAAAGAAGTCATTTTGAGTTATGGGCTTGGGCTTAACTAATTTCGCTTTGGAGGGGGGTGTTTCGGGTAGAACCTCACTAAAAATTGAAGGGAAGGGGAATAGTGAAATGACTCTGTTGTCTGCCTATATTACACTCAAAATGCAAATGTTGACGCCCGTGTCACACCTGAAGCTCAAGTAAAAACAAACACACAAGCATTCATTGCCCTGCCCGCTTGCATCTCCTCTCCCCTTTCCCTCTACCTCGATCCCCTGCCTGCAGCACTAGGGTTCCTCCAGTGAGCCGTCGCCACTGGTCCCATCTGGCCTGGTCCTCGATGATGCTATGTCCAGCTAGGCTACATGGTCGGCGGGTAGGGGCAAATCTCCCTGGCTACTCCTCCCTCTGGCGCCGCCCCTCATTCTCATGGTCTCCAGCAGCTGCTCCACTGTGGTTCGTCCAACGCACTACTCCGGCAGGCGCTGCACAACTATGGTTGATGCCACACTGCGGTAGAAGGCACCTTATTCCCCCTCCCCTCCTCCTAGGCCATGGCCTTGAGGTGCTGTTGAAGGATGAGCTCATCCAACAAGGTGAGGATCTCCTTTGATTTTTTGCCAAATTTTCATTCTGATCCACTATATGATGAATTGCTATGAGCTGCTTCTGCTGCTGCTATATGATGCATTGCTATGAGCTGCTCATGTTGCTTCTATATGATGAATTGCTATGAGCTGCTGCTGCTGTATGATGAGTTGCTATGAACTGCTGCTGCTGCTATATGATGAATTGCTATGAGCTGCTGCTGCTGCTATATGATGAGTTGCTATAAGCTGCTCCTGCTGCTGCTATATGATGAATTGCTATGAGCTGCTCCTACTGCTGCTATATGATAAATTGCTATGAGCTGCTCCTACTGCTGCTATATGATGAATTGCTATGAGCTGCTACTGGTATATGATGAATTGCAGACTGTTGCTGTTGTATGATGAGTTGCTATGAGCTGCTGCTGCTGCTATACGATGCTTTCAGGTGGTGCTGCTATATGATAATAACCATCCACTTGGACCATCGAATTTCAATAAATAATTATTCTTCATTTAAATGTGGGTCATGCATTCTTCGTTTAAATTAGGCAATGGGATCTCTATGGAAAACATTGACCAAAGTAGATTCTGCCAAGTAGATGGTATCTTTGTATTTGCATTTTGAGCAAATAGTGATGGTATGTTTTCCTATCATATTAATTACTGCACTGGGTTCAATTTGTGATGTTTGCAAGTCAAATTAATTTCCATATGGGCAGCAAAATGAAAAAAAAAATGCAATCTAGACTTTCCACTGATCATACCAAAGATAAGCTGAAAACGCAATGAAAAGAACTGGTTGGCTTATTACAAGGAGCTTATATTCACAGGTGCTTATTTTCTTAGGATAACTCGTAATAATTGTCCCTAAGAAACTTGGCTAATAGAACTGGCATACAAATGACATGTCATGATGATTGCAATGGAGGAGTGACGTACCATAGCACACTGTATAGGCTCACCGCTGCCTCTCCTTTTTTGTGATGTTCCATGAAATTGCCACATACATCTTGTACTTTTTCATTGTGTAACCCTATCTGCAAGTTGACACGGCTAATTTCAGACATCTCTACATGATACTACATTGCATATCCCTTGCGCATATTTAAACCACCAATTAATGATTGTGTGCGTACCATAAACTAGCCATGACTCTGTATGCTAGACTAGCAGGCACTCTAAGGGAGCGTAATGTAGTGCACTGGAATTCCTACATGCCACCTACGATTTTGTGTATTGTACTGCCCCTGTTCCTAAATATATGTCTTTGTAGAGATTCTAGTATGGACCACATACAGATGTATATAGATGCATTTTCGAGTGTAGATTCACTCATTTTGCTTCGTATGTAGCCTATAGTGGAATCTCTAGAAAGACTTATATTTAGGAACGGAGGTACGAGGTAGTATCATGTGTGACATCTACATATCTAATTTAGCAGCCAGTAGTAGAAATCATTGTCTGCACAAAGGGATTACTGGTCGAAAATCCTAGCAAAGTACGCTGGCAGGCACAGAACAATACAAGAGAGAGAGACGCGCTTACAAGATCATAGCAATGCCTCAGTCCAGGATCTTGGTTGGCCAGGCTGTTAGATCCAGAAGAAACATCGTCCTTGTAGTTTTTTCTAGCTGCATAACAGGTAACAGCGACCGGTTAGTATATTTGAAGTACATCGGGCAGGTGATGCTGGACAGGTTTAAAGGTGACAAGTACCTAGGCCGTGGCGGGTGCTTGGCATCTCTCCAGACGGTGGGAATCAGGTTAGAAACATCAAGGGTGATGACGCTGTGCTGGCTGTCGGGGTCCCGTAAGGAGATCTAGAACCGTCGAGTAGGGTGTTTGTGGAGCGGCTCCGGTAGGGTGGACTATGGTGTGGGCGAAGCGGATCTGTGGCCATGGACGAGTGCGTAGGTGAAGCTGCTCCGGTGGTTGGGTTAAGGATGGTGTCGACGATGCGGATCTGCGGCCGTGGACGGGGCGTTAGAAGCTGCTCCGGTGGTTGGGTTAAGGATGGTGTCGACGATGCGGATCTGCGGCCGTGGATGGGGCGACAGAAGCTGCTCCAGTAGGTTGGATGAGGGTGCGAGGAATCAGATCTGAGGCCGTGGACTTGTGAGTTGGCAAAGCGGCCCCGATAGGGTTGAGAATGGTATAGGCGAAGCTACTCCGGTAGAGTTGACGATGGTGTTGGCAAAGCGGCTCCGGTAGGGTTGAGGAAGGTGTCGGCGAAGCGGCTCCGGTAGGGTTGAGGAAGGTGTCGGCGAAGAGGATCAGAGGCCGTCGACGGGGGCGTCGGTGGGGCGGCTCCGGGGGGTGTGGATGAAGCGTCTCCGGTGGGGAGTTCGAATGAGCTGCTGCAGATGCGCGGCGGTTGACAAGAGTACTGGCGAAGCAGATCCTGTGTCGTGGACAAGGTTGGCAATGAATGGCTATGGTACAGTGGTGGATGAGCAGTCTACTTGTTTGTAGGGGAGGTGGGAGGGGTAGATACGGCCGCAGAAGCAGATCCAGCGAGGTGGACGCCGCTGGCAGTGAATGGGCTATGGTACGCCGGTGGATGAGCAGTCTAGGGTTTCGAGAGGGGAGGGGAGAAAGGGCGATGAAGTACGGACGACGTGATGTAAGATGCTCTGGTGTTGTGGAGTTAGTCGTTTTTGCGGGAGGGGGAGAGGAAATGGGGGTGTCGTGTAGTGGGGGGAACCGGAAGTTACCAAAGCAGCCCCGACCTATCATGTAGATGAGGGCGGTATTGTAACTGTTGGTCTCCGTGCACCAAGGACAAAAGGGGGATTTCGCATGCTAAAGACTAAGGTGGCGGAAATTTTAGAAGGAGGCGGGAGATTTTGCAACCCGCGGGATCGTTCGTATCTAGTTTCAACTAATTTTGGACTATACTAGCAGGAAGGTCATGCTAGACTGTGTACACGGGGCACGCGTCAGCAGTTAATAACTGGTGTGAAGTCCACCCCAGAAAAAAAGACAATAACTCGGGATGATGCACTGATAACTTGGACGTTCACATGGGCGCGGCCAATCGTACGGGTGTAGTGGCGCGTTCACAAAAAAAGGATCAAACGCTCAGCCTATGTATTTCTCGTGTAAATAGATAATTTAGTGCCATTGGTTATTTACTTTAAACATTATGCATTGACGTGTTAGTGTAGAGGCGCACAAAAAGAAATGGATATTGTAGTTAGCTACTTAAAAGTGTTACCTCATATGATTACATAGCCTCCATTTCATAAATTGTGTACCCGTTGAATTCATATATGAATATTACATATATTACTTCAAAATAGAATCTTAAATCATCCAAGACTAATGAATTTGAATGCAAGAGTAACAGTGGTGCATGTACATGATAGCTACATTGGTTGTTTGAAGAAACATCACTGTAACTTTGGCATGCACAACTGAAAAGGTTTTTTTAAATAGAAAAAAATGTGATATGTGAGTGTCCAATCTTTATAGCGTTGAATCGATATTGTACCTTTGGCCATGATATGAAGTAGATATTGACTTATGTTCAAGCGATGCACGTCCACGATCGCTAGATAGTGATACATGAATGAATTGTGCAATCTCTCTGACACGCATACATATCTCATTTCCCTGTGGGCATCGGAATCACACATGTGCACTTCGTGTATTTCTCTCCCTCCGTCAGGGTTAAATTCGTCTTTCTACCCTGTCCTACAAGTCTCTCACACAGAAACACACATGCTCTCTATGTCTAACACGCCCACCCCTTTAATTCGGCCCACCCACAGCCACTAATGTCTCAAAGTATAATAATGTCTCTCACACATATGCTATCTACCTATCCCTTAATATAGCTAGATATGTGTCACACAAACTCCTTCTCCCTACTAGCAAGATGCCCATGCGTTGCATGGAACATCAAGATGCATTTGTATGAGAAGTTTATCTTGTGGGAGAAAAGGATGAATGAGGGAATGCCTTATTTGCAAATGCTGAGAGGGGTGTGGGTATCTTTTTGCAAAATTGCCATATTTTCCTTCCTGTCCGTCGGATATAAATCGGATGGCCTATATTGCAGGATGGCAGGAACACCATCATCACCAACTCTGTTTTTTAATAAGAGTAGAGATATGTGAGTGTCACTGCCCCCCCCCCCACACACACTTCCCAACACCGAAGGAGTAGGGTGACACCTCGATCTTGATACTAATCTATCGACTGGCTTCTCTCTCAAACACACACACACACACACACACACACACACACACTACTCCGCACCGAAGGAGTAGGGTGACACCTCGATCTTGATACTAATCTATTGACTGGATTCTCTCTCAAACATACACACACACTACCCGGCACCGAAGGAGTAGGGTGGCACATCGATCTTGATAATAATCTATCTACTCCTCTTTCAAACACACACACACACACACACTCGCTAGTTGTGCCTCTGTGCCTACCGCGCACACTCTCGATACGTCTTTCTCTCCCTCCCCCCCAACAATGACAGCAGAAGGGTGACAACTCGATCTGATCATAATCTGTCAATTGGTTTCTCTCTCAAACATTGTGTCTCGGTGCCTCGCTCGGTAGCCCCCTCGATATGTAGACTTCTCGCCCGCGCACAACTGTAGTGACGATGACGCTGAACCCAGTGTGCCTTGTTTTACTGGCCTCATGTGATAGTTTTCACCCTGTTTTCTGTTAATTAACAAGGCAACCTTTTCTTTGTTACTACTAGTGAATCTGAAATCATTCGGGGCAGACATAAAATATATCACTTCAACCCAATTATCGCAGCAACTATTTTAAAAGAAATTAGCTAGCTGCCCGTGCATTGCACGGAACATCAAGATGCATTTGTATGAGTAGTTTATCTTGTGAGAGAAAAGGCTGAATGAGGGAAGGCCTTATTTGCGAACATGGAGAGACGTGTGGGTATATTTTTGCAAAATTGCCATAGTTTCTTTCCTATCCATTAGATATAAATCCGACGGCCTATATTGCAGGATGCACGCACACCATCATCACCAACTATGTTTTCTACTCCCTTCGTCCGAAAATACTTGTCATCAAAATGGATAAAAAGAGATGTATCTAAAACTAAAATACGTCTAGATACATTTCCTTTTATCCATTTTGATGACAAGTATTTCCGGACGGAGGGAGTATTTGTATTTTTAGAGATTTCAACAAGTGACTATGACCGGACCTTACCAACTTACTCAAAAAAGTACTCCATAATTTTGATGTTACCCTCTTTTCTTGGCCGTCCAGTGCCATTTGGATATCTCATAAATAAATCAAGGACAAATCTGACCCCTTCTTGAAAAGACATACGTAGCAAAATGAGTGAATCTACACTCTAAAATATGTCTACATACACATCCGTATGTGGTAGTCCATTTGAAATCTAAAAAAGACAAATATTTAGGAACGAATGGAGTATATATAAGAGTAGACATGGAGATATATCTCCAGCATGGTCTACAACAAAAATGTGCTGGGCTGGTTAGCGCCGGATGCTCACAACGCGATGACATGAGTTTGAATTCTGTCTTTTAACTTTAGATTTTTATATTATATATTACTCTACTTATTTAATATGTACTCCTTTCGCTACTGTACTGACAGTGGAACCCATAGAGTACTTAGAATATTAAGGATGGACTTGTTTCTTTTTAACTTTCTGTACGAAGCTGTAGCCACCCTGCAAGTCACGTGTACATTGTACATGCAATTAACTTTTTATAGAGGGACAATCATACAGGCAATTAACTCAAATGGATTGGATGTCACTCTATTATTTCCAGCATAAAGAGCATCTCCAATGGCAGCCGGTAAATTTCCTCCCGCTTCCTTCCATGGAGGACGACATCAAATGCCAGCAGCATACATTTTTACAACTCTAACCAACCAGATGAAATTCGTGCAAACACGGACTGATTTCATATAAGCATAAAGGATTTTGTATACAAAAGCCGGATATTCATATAAACATGATGGATTTAATTACATTTACATGAACTAAGAGGTGCCAATCCAGCTCTCTTGTATAATTAATACTCCCTCCGTCCGGAAATACTTGTCCTAGAAATGGATATATCTAGACTTATTTTAGTTCTAAATGGCCGCCCGCGGATCCCGTTGTCTTCCTCATGTCTGTCAGACACTTGCGGGGTCGACGAAGGTCCTCGGAAGAGACGAAGCAGCAAAGAAACCACCTGAATCCGCGGTCGTCGCCTCGGCGGTGGCCTTCATGGGTCCCAAGTGGCGGCGGCCTCCCGTGTTCTCCTTCTCCTCGATGATGGCGGCGGACACGGAGAAGCTGTCCACCGACTCGTCGCTCTCCACGCACCCGGCTTATGTCTCTGCCTGCATGGTGCTGCCGCAGGCACGGGAGGCGCGCCCATAGACACGGGAGGCGCGCCCATCGCAGACACTGGTGGCGCGGTACAACGCGGCAGCGACGGCGCCTGTACCGGCGTGCTCGCCGCCGTGTTGGCATGGAGCAACTCGCCACTCCTCATCGAGCTGAACTGGAGCGGCGAGTTGCTGAACCACACGCCTGCTTGGTGCGGCAACTGGCTCCGTCGGGCCAAGCGAGGTTGGTGAAGCACCGAGTGGCCTCGCCCGTATCTGGAGGGCTCGGCGGGCCACCCAGCCGGTAATATGACGGAGAACGGCTCATCGGAAGCCATCAGAAGGGTGGAGAAAATGGTGAAGGAGGAGATGGGGGAGATGGGGGAGCGGCGAAGGGGTGCGATTCTTGCCCACTGTCTGTCTGGCCTCGTGTAAATAGAGGGCGGACGGTAGGAGCTTGGCCGGCGTCTGGCCTCGTTTAAACTGAGGGCGGATGGGAGGAGCTCGGCCGGTGTTGCGTTTAATTCCCGCCCGCTCATGAACGGACGTGTGGCTGGAGTAGGATTCTCGGTTTGCATGCGGGTTTAACGGAGGGGTTTAATGGAGGCGACGGGCGTGCAGCGGGCGGCGCAGTACTATTCAATTTGACAACATTAATGAGCCATCAAATCACAAAGGCCCTCGCCTCTCGTGAAACCGACCGAGCTAGACTGCCCCGCCCTCTAGCCTTTTAAAAAATGTATATACTCCACTTTTGTACAGTAGTAGTATCAATGGATTGCGCCATGGAGCAAAACTTGAAATTAAAAAAAAGTTGGTACATATAGAGAGCGCTCGTGAACTATGTGTCATACATGGCAATAAATAAAGTACTACATGATACTAATATATGATACATGGCGCAGGAGTACTAAGTATTATTAATACAGTTTTGCTAGAACTCATCTAGATGAGATATAATTTGGTCTCATTCATCTTTTATAGCCATTGGATGTGATGCTATAAGATGTGTGTGTGCTGACGTGGGTTGTATTTGTTCTTGTGCAACGAACTGACCACTGCATGTCATGTTTGATAGTCTCAAGTCATTAAAAGCATACAAGCCCCACATCTCTTCTTGGTTGATTCCTCTATTTATGTCAAAAAATAAGAAACAACGTGAGAGTTAATGCACCATGCCTATGTGTTTACTATTTTTTCGTAAGATGACTTAATACTCACCTAGACGGAGGGAGTATTCGATTTGATAGCGGGCGGCACAGTTCCCGATACGGCTTTAATGCAGACGAGGGAGGGAGTAGTGGTTCCCGATATGTTGAACGGCCAATGCATCCTCCTTCAATTAATGCATGAGGGAAATAATGGGAGGAGGTCCGGGAAAAGAGGTTGCACGATGTGAATGCAACGCAGTTTGCCCTCATTGCCCTCATATAAAGGCGCCCCTCCATTCCAATGCATCTACCACATCGTACGCACCTAAGCATTTGCCTAAGCACCTACACTAAGTGCAAAAGAGCTCACTCCAGACCCATGGCGGCGATGCGCGTGAGCGGCCAGCGGCTGTGCCAGATGGTCCATGACGCCGGCATGCAGCATGGCGCCGAGGATCTTCTCCAGATGGTGTTGGAGACCGGTTGGTGGATGGCCGCCGTCGACGCCAACTACGACTCCCAATTGGACCAGATGATCGTTGCCACCAGCAACAAGTTCACCGTCCTCAAGAAGCTCGCGGATGACATCGCAGTACTCCTCTAGCCCGCGCGCCCGGGCTCCTCATTGCCTGCCACCCTAATCGGCCTCCATGGCCGGAACCTCTTTCAAGCACTAGTGGCCCTGCGACTGCCCGCCGACGCCATGAAGAATGTCCACCTGGAGGTCACGCTCGCCGTGAGGCGCCTCGCCCTGCAAGAATTTGTCGACCTACACACGCACGTGTACGAGCAAATCATGTACATAGGTATCTACAAGGCCAATGAGGATGCTACGACGTTGGCCTTCCTCAACTGGCTGGAAGCCTTGGATGCCTTTGCTGAGAAGCACCTCGACCTCGCCACAAAAGCCGCCACTCCTTAGCCGCCGGTCGGTGGCCCGGCGCACTAAGTTGAGGAGGAGGAGGTCGTACGTTCCTGGATCCATCTTTCTTCTTGCCTTCTGTAACCACCACTGCGATCGCATCATTGTGGCCCTAATTCTTATTGTGTTGTTGCATTCTCGTTCCAGTCAATACCGACATGTGCGATCCCTTTGCTTAATTATATGCATCACTATAACTAGTACTCCATCCGTCAATTTATAAGTTGTGCTTACCTTTTCCATTAACTTCGTGCAATGCGCGGGCATCTTGCTAGAAACACTAGAATATGTCTATATAATCCGTATGTGATAGTCCATTTGAAATCTCAATAAAGACAAATATTTAGGTACGGAGGGAGTAATATATTAGGAGTATATCAAAACAATAGTGATTTCTTTCAAGTTTGTGAACAAATACTACTATTCTACTACATTGGATCCGTTGCAACGCACGGGCACATTGCTAGTAAAGGGAAAAGGCCTGCCACGTTCACGTCGCACCCCCACACGCCCGGGAATCGGGAGTACAACACGGCCCGTCCGGCATGACACATAGCTTAGGGAAGGCGTGTTGCCTAGCATTTTCACTTTCATGTGGGACCGCCGTTGAGCAAACTGACACCCCGCCCGCCGCCGGGTTGGAAAACAGAAACGAGGGGAAGATCTAGCTATTGCACGGAAGCCAAGAAACTTGGTGTGAGACGGGGCCCGTTGATAGAGTAGGAGCATTCCGTACTAGTACTACTCCTACTAGTACCAAGTTTGTACTCCTAATACTATATTACTAGTACTACCACTATACAACTAGTAGGTACATGCACGGCACAACATCGTAGGAACAAAAAAACGGGAAGATCTTGTTTTGGGTGATTTATATTTTTTTTCAATCAACGTAGTATGAATAATATGATGTGTGGGGCACCCATGAAGCTTATGTGGCTTGGTTGCATGGCTACGGAAGGTTAGAAAAAAAATAAATAGATAATGTGTTTAGAGTGCACTCCACTAAATAAATATACTTTGGATCCATTGCAACGGACCGGCACATCTATATCTATACCCCCTATATAGTGTGTGAAAAACTTTGAAAGTTGGTCGTTGGATGAAGCCAATCCGACGGTACAAAGATGGCAAATCCGAGCACTACTGGCCGTTGGATATCATCCACCAGATTCTGCCACATGTATAATCTAGAAGACTCCATGGTTGAACTTAATTCATGACTAACTTTGCCACAACTAAGCTTAGGCAAAGTTATTAGTTCTTCAAAATGAGAGCCACAAGTTGGCAAGCCTAAGGGAATCTTACCACATTTTTTGTGTGTATGTCATGTGGGGCCTTAGTGTGGCTTGCCTAAGGTGTGGCTTGAACCAAACACTCACCTAAGTTAATCAAACTTGCCTAACCTTACATTCCACCAGATTTTGCCACATGTTAGAATCCAGAAAACTCCACATGTAGAAGCATAATGCACAAACCACCAGAATCTCATGCGTGCAATGCACGTGTACCTTACTAGTACTACTCCAGTTGGTAGTAGTAAGAAACAAATTCCAGTTTTGGCACGAGCTCGTACTGCGGGAGCACCACAAGGCCTGCCGCAGGAGTTACATTTCCCTCTCGTGGCCCACGGGACTGAACTTTAGTGGCTTAGTGCCCGGCCTATGAGTCAATGACATGCGGACCTTAAATGCTGCTGGCCCACATGTCATTCTCATGGTGGTGGCGTGGTTCGCGACTCAGTCGTTCGAGATGAACCGGTCGGTGGTGGCGTGGCCGTGGCGAGGGTGCCACACCTGGGCGTCAGGGCGTTACGAGGCGTAGATGGCCACACCGGCGGGTACTACCTGTAGTACATAAGTACTCCAGCCGAGGATTGATGCCTGGGACAAAATGTGTCACAGCCGCTGGATGAAAATTTGATGGTACGGGAGTACGGATCGGAGCACAGCAGCGGAGCAGGCAAACCGCGTCCAATCGGGTGTGTCTGTGGTAGAAAGTTGATGGTCGCCGCGGTTTAGCTGGGCCGCATGTCATGCACACAAAGGTAGAGGAGCGGTGGGGCCGAGAGGGATGAGGGGCACGAACAATCCTACCATTCTGTCACTGACATGTGGGACCCATAAGCATGGATCCCACCTGTCAGCGAAGGAAAGGCAGGGCAAGGCAGTGATAGCCATGTCAGAGGATCCATGTCCATGTCGGGGGACGTCGTGTCGTGGGTTGGAGCGGCGTCGTGGGAATCGCGTGTGGGTGTGGCAGTGGTAGAAACAAGAAACGTGATGGTCGCCGTGGTTCAACTTCCATGGACAAGCTGTCATGTCTGCTGACACATGTATATCAAAACTAGAGTGTTTATATTTCAAGCACGTGAACAAGTATTATTCTACTAGTTTGGATCCATTGCAACGCACGGGCCAGCACATTGGTAGTAGTAGTGTCCATCTCTATCTCTAGAGGCCTTCCCTCGTTCATCCTTTTCTCTCACAAGATAAACTACTTCATACAAATGCATCTTGATGTTCCATGGAACGCACGAGGATGTTTCCTTGGGGGTCTCTCCAGCGTGGCGTGGCCGTAGTTGCAAGTTGACGCCCCTTGAGATGCCGACATCGAGGGGCACTCGGATTTCCTCCGATGAGCAGGTAAGATGAGTTTGATCACATAGTAAATGCATTCTAAAGACTACTTCTGTGTCCATTTCTTAATTCTCCCCCTGCCCACTGTTTCACAGGCTAGGCTCGGTGCGAGTGGAGATTGGCTTGCATATGTACGGGAGGGTACCAACATCAATTTGCACAACATTTACAACGGTGACACCGTTCCCGTAGAACCTTTGTCCAACATTGGGATCAGCCATGCAACGGGCCACCGCATGAATTGGTATGATGGAACCACGGTGAGATTGAATAATGTAGCACAAACCTTGCACATGGCGGTCAAAGGCGGACCATGCTGTCTGCGGCCGATTTGTTGCCGTACGAGTAGGAAGACGCTGTGCTCCTTTCTAACCGCATCTTCATGGTGACAAACCAGGGGACTTATTTTGTATGGGACACATCCTACGATATACTCCCTCTCTCCCAGTTTATTCATTTTATAAGTTTCAAATTCAAATTTAGAGCTCCCCATCACATGTTGAGATTACAATGTACATTAAATCGTTGCGTGCATGTATAGTAAAGAAACAAATCTCAAGTTTGGCACGAGTTCGTGTTGCGGGAGCACCACAAGCCCTGGCGCAGGAGTTACATTTCCCTCTCAGGGCCGTCGGGACTAAGCTTCAGGACCTTACTACACCTACCTTTGAGTCAATAACATGTGGACCCAAAAGGTGACTGGTCCACATGTAATGCTCCCGAAGGCAGAGGGGCAGTGGGGCCAAGAGGGGTGAGCCGCAGGTCGGGGGACGTGTGGTTTCATGGGTTCGAGCGGCGTCATGAGAATCGTGGGTGGCTGTGGTAGAAACTTGATGCTCGCCGCATTTTAGGTGGCCCACATGTCATGCACACAAAGGCAGAGGGGCGGTGCGGCCGAGAGGGGTGAGGCGCACGTCGGGGGGCGTGGTGTCGTGGGTTGGAGAGGCGTCATGGGAATCGCGAGATGAAACATGATGGTCGCCGTAGTTGAACTTCCATGGACAAGCTATCATGTCTACGGACACATGCACTGCATACCGATCACTAGAAGGAGTAGCAGAGAAAGCTATATATGCGGATAAATAGTTCCTTATAGTCAAGCGGACCCACGCTACTACTCTGTTCCAAAGACATGCACACCATCAAAATAGTCCATCTATATCAATATACACCGAGAGGGAATAATTTTTTTTACAAGAGAGGAAATAGTTCATCCATCCATAATGCCCTCCTGCTGGTGCAACATTTTCTTCTTCTTCTTCTTCTTGTTGTTGTTCTCATTCTCTGTGGGAGACGGCTTCGCAACAAGCTCTTTGGACCTTGCAGCTATCTCGAAACTCACACGGGCATCGAGGGCAGCATATTTTATCCGCTCGTACGTCAAGGGATAATTCTCCCATCCAGACGACCTTAATGCCACCGTCTTGTCACCCTTCTGAAGATTTGTACCGAGCACAAAATTTTCTACGTCGAATAGGGATGGTGTCTGTTTAGCACAATCTTCTACAGGAATTTTGATTCTGGTTTGTAGGTCAGTGATCCTTTTCAAATCAAGGTTGTACGGCTCCAGCTTCTGTTTGTCCCCTTCAATGGCTGCCCCACAAAAGTATACGTCCTCCCGAGACAAGAAATCGTGAAGCTCACCTGGTATGGAGGGCGAGTGTATGATGTGGTACACCAAAACATCATCTTCGAGGCACAGCTGAAGGACGGCGGCGCGCTGGATCTTCCCAGGGGCACGCTCCATGTACTCTACATCGAGAACGATGACCCTCGTCTCTACCTTTTCGAGGGAGTTGGATACATTGTTGATCCACTGCCGAACAACCCTTGGGTGGACGGTGACGGTGGCAACTATGCACATCGAGCCTTCGACGAGGACATGTTGGACGCTAAAAGCCTGCATCTCGATCTCTTTCGCCATTTGGAACCGCTGGAACGGAGGGCTATGGTTTGGAGAATTAGGACTAGATGGCTAGTCTAACTGAAGTAGTAGATGATTATTTAAAGAGGTTAAAACAATGTGAACGCAGTGGGGTTTGGATGCAAATGAAGACGAAGGGGAGGTGAAGAAGCCGAGGTGAATCGGTTCCCGATGGAGAAGTAAATGGGAGAAGTGGCGTGCAGGCAGTTGATTAGACGGCTAGGTAGACTAAACGAAAAGGCTATGCGGGTAGACTGAGGAGTCATACCTGTTCATGTATGTGCCCATCCTTCCTGATAGGTGGGACCTATGCAAACAGATAAAAAAATGTGTCGTAGCTTTTTGTTTTTGAGCGCGTGAGTGGGAGACACAACATTCTCTGATTAAGGAATACTCTCTCTGTTTAGGTGAGTATAAGTCACCTTATGAAAATCAGGTTTTCCCAAAACCTTTAGGCGTGGAGCATTAACTTCCTGCTCGATCCCCTCCCAGCCTCGTTAGCCAGCGTTCTCTTCCTCTGCTTCTGCGTTCTACCTTTCCATTTTTCCTCTTCTCAAGTGTGGAACGATCTGCATGCCGTCCTTGATGCACCAGAACGACCACTGCATGCATCGCGGCAGGGTGTTGATTGGGCATGCACGAGAATTTGGTTCTGCTCGCAATATGGATGATACCTGAACGATGAAGTGAACAGGCATGCTAGCACGGGAGACCTATTTCCGCTATACAATACTGGAGTACTCATGTTCCTACTACTACTACTACTACTACTACTACTAGTAGTAGTAGTAGTAGTAGTAGTAGTAGTAGTAGTAGTAGTAGTAGTAGTAGTAGTACAACTGTGGTACACTTGATGGTCAAAATACTATTCATCCGATCCTCACAGTGAAGTGACAACACCCTGCTCCTGATACTAGTCCAGGCGAGGCGGCGTGTTCGGGTTACCAAAGTCAGCCTCACCCTGTGCACTGTGCAGTCTGTCACCGCTCCTGTACAACACATTGGCGCCTCGCCTCGTCTCCCTCTCCGCTCCCATAGCACCACTCCATCTCCATCTCCTTCTCCGTCTCCATCTCACTGTGCCCCGTGTACCATCGCCTCACTCGCCTCCCCCAGTACCACTATTCCCTCGCTAGCCGCTCCAACACCGACATCCTTCTCCCTCGTAAATCAAGCCCCCTTCTAAACTCCACCATGGCCGAACGCGAACTGCGCAGCATCCATATGAGCCGCGATTGGAGCAATCTCCCTAGTGACATCCTCGACCTCTGTTGTTCATGTATGGATATGTTGACCGCCCCGCGGCTGGCTGCATGCTCGAGGGACATGCACACGGCCATCGTCGAAGCGAGGCCTAAGCTTTTCAAGACACCCTGCTTGCTGCTATCTGGTCTTGCGAGATTGGCTCACCATGATACGGAGGCGTGCATGATGCCCCTCGACTTCAATCCGATCTCCATTAGCCGAAACTTCTTTGCAGGTATGTAGTGTGTCACCGTACATCATTTCCCTCGACATCGATCCGATCACCATTGCCCGAAACTTCTTGGCAGGTATGTACTGGGTCGGCATGAACTCCCACTGGATGGCTGCCTTCAGAGAAGACGGTAAAAAGTTGGTGCTTGTGAACTTCCAGAGCTCCCATGAGATTATCCTTCCTCCGTTGGATTATATAGAGTATTACCATCGTGGTCCAAGTCATCTAGATTACTACGTCAGTTGGACGGACCTTGTTTTGCAGAAGATTGTAATCTGCCTAGTGCCCACATGACATGCGAATTACGTAGATTTCCAGCTAATTGCCTTGTTCGACCCCAGACTCGCCTATCTTTACGTCGGTGCCTTCTTTAGCTGGAGACAACTCGGCTCGCAATGGATCATCGTCAAAGCTGATAGACACTTCTGTGATGCTATTGAACACAATGGCATCATCTACACGATCGACAAAGTAGATGGCACCACGTATTGCTGGGACGGTACGTGTAAGTTGTTTCCGTCTCATGTTAATGATGACGCCATGACACTGTTTGAACTTTTTGTGATGATTGGCATATCCCTATTGGAGCAGAATTTGAGTAGAACTATGGCAATATATTAGAGACGCCATAAATCAGCTATATTTGGAATGAGTTAATTCATGCGATTGTGACCATGTCATTACAGCCAATTTGTACCCTAAATAATCAAACGGTTAGGAATATATGGATATTATCCTTATTTTACAGTAATCTATATACTACTACTAAATATGAGTGTGTATCAATGGCCATGTTAGTTTCCTCATTTTCATGATTAGAAACATGCACCACACTGTTGGTTTCATCTAACCATACATTAGGGAAGTAAATGTGCATATGGAGAACTCTATATTTGGAAGTAGTGAAATCCTGCAATGCTTACCATGTGTACATACCTATATTCACCCTTCAGCAATCAATGGCTAGAATAATATCCTCACAAATTTTTTGCCCACAGAACACGAGTATATAACAATGCATGGTCTGTTAGTTACCTTGAAGAATTTGTTTGTGAGGACAGAACATGATTACATAACATGCATGACATGGTAGTTTCCTGTGAAGAATCGATTGCGAGATAACATGAGTATAACCATGCATGGCACTTCTATATTTTCAAACCCAGTATACATTTCCCTCTATTTTCCTCCCAGTTCCAACAGCGACATATCACTGTTGTTTCTTGCATTATCCTACTCATACTCTGAACAATGCTGATCTTACATTAACAATGCATGTCCTTTTTGATATGATGCAGTGTCCCTACAGTTACTGCCCTTTGTAATCACACCACCTTTGCCAAAAACAGGGAAGCACAACTGGTTCCTCCCTCGATAAGACGACGACAAAAGACTGATGATCATTCGGACACATGAGCCGGAAAAGTTATATTGCAAAAACCCCACTGTATACAAGCACCGTGTAATACGTGAGTATCCGGACAGCGGCTATTACGTCTATGAGCAGGATACCAGCTTGTTGGGGCCTTTAGGATTTTTTAGTTGGAGGCGGGTAAACAGCCTTGGTTCACACTCTCTGTTTCTCAGACTCAATTATCCGATTAACCAGGAGATCACCGTTGGCAAGGACCTTGATGGCAGAGAGGCTTTGTTTGCTATGGAAAACTGTGTCTACACGGCGAGCCCCTAGGAGTTCGGGAGCAAACTCCCCTGATTGTCAACGATACAGCCTGCAGCCAAAAGAAGGTGAGAATGACAAAGGCATCCGGATTAACTTTGATCCTTGGATGTCTCAATTACGACAGGCAGTGATGTGGTTCAAGCCTTGAGGTTGATAGCTAATTGGGCTGTTGCATCGAAAGGGTGGAGTACTGGTGTCTCTGGATCACTGGTCGATAAAGCGGGGCTGCAAATTATGATGGTGTTGGATCATCTCTTCGAATGACTTTGTTGTCTTTACTGCTGGTTCTGGATGGGTAGTTCTTTCTTTTTTTATGCATATTCCTTGTCATTTGGTCATCCTCGTCTATGTCACTCTTTCTATGTAATAGTTGCTTTTGTTTAGAATGTCATTCTCGTCTGGATCACGAGAGTCTGAGCGCTGCAGATGGGTGCGTTTTGGTGGTGTAGCAAGACTTCTTATGAACTATCATGTCTTGCTGTTTATGTCAGTAGTAGTCACTAGTCAGTGTTTGAATGTTGTTTATATCGTTGTTTCGAACTGTTTATTGTCTCGAACTACTGGTGGGATAAATGAGGGCATCACCATTCTCCAGTGTTCAGAGTATATCTCCTTTTTTCAAGTTATATAATTTGAGCTCACTGTCTTTTCGATGATGTACACTTGTTTGGGACAGTGAGGTGTCGTTGAATATGGGCCGAGTAGTAACGCAATGCCAAATAGGTCAATTATGACTCTCAGGCCGGGCTCTCAAAAGATCCTGAAAAAAAAGGCCGGGCTCTCCAAAAAAGAAAGAATAAGGACTCTTAGGCCGACATGTGGGCGCCACCGGTGTTGTCGTGCGCTTGCGCGCCGAGAGCATATTGGCGTGTGCTTGAAATTCATGCTACCTTTTCATCCCCAGTCTCCCCCCTCCCCCACCTCTGTAATCTCGATTCCTAATCCAGTTCCCCCAAATCCCCCTCCTGTACTCCCTGTACTCAAGCGCACTATCATGTCGCCGGTCAATGCAGATCTCCGAGCTGGAGATCCTGAGGTCCGTCCTGCCTTCGGTCGCTGCGTGCTGTCGCTCAACAGTGGCATGGCGGCGCTTGACGACCAGTTTGCCGGCAAAGTGCTGATGGTAACCATCAACGGCGACCGGCCTGCCGTCTCGTCGGACGACCTTGTCAAAGCTCTTGGCATTGCGCACGGCATCCAAATAAGTGACTTGCTCGTCGAAGTCTGTCCACCACCAGCTGATTTCTTTGTCAGGTTCCGGACAACTTTCGACTGCAGTCATGTGTTCGAATCTTCCCGGCGTTTGTTTTGCGATGGCGCACTGGTGAGATTTGATTGGTGGCACCCAGGATGGGGCTCGGTTCCCTCTGAGCTTGAATTTTTAACAAAGCTTACCTTCCACGGCATGCCTCAACGTGCTTGGAACAGCGAGTCCATGAACGAGCTTATCAACGACCTTGGAGGTGAGCTTGTAAGTATGTTTGTTCCTCCAGACAGCTGGGCTCCGACAGTTATGGCATGGATGAAGAAGTCGTCCACCATACTGAAGGTGATTGGTGTTGAGATACCGCTGGAGGAACCGGGGTTGTACTATTCGTCGCCACCAAGGCCGCCGCGGACCACGTTAGGGATGTACCTGTATCGAGTGTTTGTGCATGTCGAAGAAGTGGTCAATCCATCAATCGACGTCCTGCCGCCGCTGCTGGTGCCAGGTCCGTCGACGACGTCCATTACAGGAGTCAATGTCAGACTTTCCCCGTGTTGCTCGGAATGATGGATGGCACAGGGCCTACTCCATCGCGCGGCGGAGGCCACTGCTTCTTTGGGAGAAGAGGCAGGGTTGGCTGCCTGGATGTGCTCTAATTTGAGGTAACAACTAAATCTTGTCAGATAGTACTAGTTAAATCCAAGCTATGGGTATGAAGCACTGATATGCCAGTACATTTGATTGTGACCTGTTCTAATTTTGTACCTGAACTTTTCTTAGAAAGGGTTGTACATTAACTTAATGTGCTAGCAGAACTTATTGTGTTATCTGTTTGTTTTCTTTGCACAACATTCAAGATATTTCCCCGTCATTTATAAAGAGGATGAACCATTATGTACGACTTCGTTGGTTTCAACATAGCCCTCCCCGTAGTGATCCACTGCTTCCATCTTGATTGTGCCGCCTGCGTGAAATTTTTGTATGCAAGTTCAGTGTGCTATGATGTTCTATATGATTGTGTCAACTATATAATTTTGTAGTGAGCATCAGCAATGCATATGGCTGAAAGATGTATTTACGAGCATCGACCAATGGGTCTCTCTCTCTCTCACACACACACACACACGCACACACACATGCACATGCACAAGTGGGACCCATTGAATTATTTATTTGCTCGTGACAACTTTTAATTAGGTTCCACTGTAATCTAACTTTTTTCTTAAGTTATTAATTGAGCTCAGTGACTTCAAAAAGTTGTACAGAAGCCTTGTTTGGGCCTTTCTGGCGTCGCTGAACGTGGCTGAGTAAACATGTTAGGTTGTACTGTACTACACAGGCCTTTTTTTTCAACATCAGCAATGCAACTAGCCGACAGTTGTACACAATATCCGGGTCAACTTGTTATCTGCCCCGCTGGACTGGAAAGTTTCCTAGGAGGTATGCATTAGGCTTAACAAGAAAATGGACTTTAAGAAATAATAAATGGGATGTAATTATAATAATTGGGCAATTACTATGCACCAAACACGTAATTAGTTTGAAAAATATATTATTTTTGGAATTTGGAAATTTTAATTTCATTACTTGTTGCGCACACAATATTTCGTTGGATTTTAACGTAATACAACTTTATTTTGAAATTACATTTAACCTGACTAGAAATTTCGGATAAAAATATTTCGGATCCCATCAAAATGTGGGAATTTTTTTTGAGTTCTGTTTTGAGCGGTTGTTTGAAATTATTAATCGTTGTCCTAGCTAGAAGTTGGGTTGTACTTTTAACAAACTGTAAATGGGCTGTAGTAAATTCCATTAGAATTAAAAAATGGGTTGTACATTCTTACAAATCGCAAATGGGCTATATGTTCTCTGCCAAATCCGAGCTGTGGGCCTACTAAGTTGACGCGTACCAAGGGCTTTGTCAACTTAGTCAATATTAACGATTCTAGCTGTAGTGATCGTATGATGTCCATCCAACGGCCGTAGTGCTTCTTCAACCTCTGGTCTTCTTGCTCCGGCCGCCCAAAGCAGCGCCGGTCGTGTCGCGTGCTCCTGCCTCCCGTGGCCGGCTGTGATGCCGCGGAGGCCTCACCGCCCCATACTACTCCCACCGCTGGCCAGGCCATCCCTCTACTCACCCACACCCCCTGTTATTCTGCGGCGACGGCAGCCTCACACCGCAGCCAAAACAGTGAACCCTCATACTCCTCTCCGCACGGGCTTCCACTGCTGCATCTTCCCCGGCTCCGCGTCATCCCCTTCCTAGGCCTCGCCATCGTCCATACCACCGCCCTAGTGCTCTCGGTGCGGTGTGGTCAATGTGGTCAACGACCGACTTCCATCAGAAGAGTACTTACATGGAGAGGCTGACAGCTGGGTCCAGGCGGCCGCAAGGAAGTGCCTCCTTATTACGCGCAAAATAATTATTCCTCCACCTGACAGCAGGGACCCACCGGACGGGCCACCTTATTTTGCGAAAAAAACATTTTCCCCTGACTGTTGGGACCCACCGGACGGGGCAGCATATTTCATGAAAAAAAATGTTCCCCCGCTGTCAGCTCGGACCCACCGGAAGTGCCTCCTTATTACGCACAAAAACATGAATACTCCCCCTGCTAGCTGGGACCCACCATGGTGGGAGGTTGACTTGTGGGCCTACTAAGTTGACTGGCACGGGGGCCTTTGTCAACTTTAGTCAATATGAACGATTCTAGCTCCAATGACCGTACGATGTCCATCCAACGGCCGTCGTGCTTCTTCAACCTCTGGTCTTCTTGCTCCAGCCGCCCAAAGCAGCGCCGGTCGTGCCGCATGCTCCTGCCGCCCGTGGCCGGCTGTGCTGCCGCGGAGGCCTCACCGCCCCCTACTATTCCCACCGCTGGCCAGGCCCTGCGGCGACGACAGCCTCACACCGTAGCCGAACCAGTGAACCCTCGTACTCCTCTCCGCGCGGGCTTCCACTGCCGCGTCTTCCCCGGCTCCCCGTCATCCCCTTCCTAGGCCTCGCCGTCGTCCATCGCCCTAGTGCTCTCAGCGCGGCGTGGTCAACGTGGTCAAGGAACGCCTTCCATCGGACGTGGACTGTACGTGGAGACGCTGACAGCTGGGTCCACGGCCACAGCAAGGAAATGCCTCCTTATTACGTGGAAAATAATGATTCCTCCACCTGACAGCTGGGACCCATCGGACGGGCCACTGTATTTCATGAAAAAAATGTTTCCCGTGACTGCTGGGACCCACCAGCTACCTCTTCGCACGCAAGGAAGTGCGTCCGGGCAAAAAAACTGATTCGCCCCCCTGACTGCTGGGACCCACCAGCTACACCTTCGCATGCAAGGAAGTGTGTCCGGGCAAAAAAACGATTCGCCCCCCTGACTGCTAGGACCCACCAGCTACATCTTCCCATGCAAGGAAGTGCGTCCATGCAAAAAAAACCAAAATGATTCACCCCCCTAACTGCTGGGACCCACCAGCTACATCTTTGCAAGCAAGGAAGTGCCTGACAGTCGGGACCCACCTGGTTGAAGCATACGTAGCGTTGTCATTCTGGTCGCGAATGTGTACGTACATATATACTGGTGGATGTAGAGGCGCGCATGTGTCATAGTAGAGGCGTGCACGTAGCATGTACACGTACGTACAGTGGCCAGGGTGCAAGAAAGAAAATACAGACACGTATGTGTACATACGGGCGGGGTCTCGAACGCCTACTCGCGCATACGTACGGTCAGGGCTCGTGTACATGGCTGGGTCGGAACGGAGAAACAGCGTTGTCGTCGTGTTCATGGGGAGGCAACGGAATGTGTCGTGTTCATGGGGAGGCAATGGAATGCGTCGTGTTCATCGGGAGGCAACGGAACGCGTGGGAGCCAACCGGCTGGGTCGGAACGGAATGCGCGGTCGTGTTCATCGGGAGGGCTTGGACGGAACAGGCGATGGAAACGAGGCCTGGCGTACCGCACAATGGAGGAAACAGACCTCCTACGTTCGGAACGGGGTCCTGTTGATCGGGAGGGGTGTGGCGTACCGCAAAACGGAGGAAATGGACCTCCTACAGTCAAAACGGGGGTCCTGTTGATCGGGAGGGGTGTGGCGTATCGCAAAACGGACGAAACGGACCTCCTACGGTCGAAACGGGGGTCCTGTTGATCGGGAGGGGTGTGGCATACCGCAAAACGGACGAAACAGACTTGTGTTGGATCGCTACGGTC